>NC_090904.1:9706900-9814358 GCF_040956055.1 Brachionichthys hirsutus | reverse complement strand
TGGGAACCAGTGTGTGTGTGTGTGTGTGTGTGTGTGTGTGCGCTAGAGCTGGAGACACAAATCACGTGAATGTTTGGGGGAGTGCGACCTCTGCAGAGGTTTCAGTTTTTATTCCAGAGCCTCTTTAATCAATCCGCTGACTTTAATAAATAAGCCGTCCCAGAAAACAAAATATTGACCCCCTCCCCCAAAAAAGAGCGTAGGATCACTGGATGCAGCAGATTTATGGGGACGCGTATACTTTAAATTACAGATGACTCCCTGCTGTGTAAACCGGCTTAGAGGAGAGGGATTGGGTTAGCCTGGCTCCACGGAGGCGGGAATAATCAAACCCCGCCCTGGTCACCTGACGTTAAACTGCGCTCACCCTGTCCCGGAGGCACCATGGGTACTCGGGCCGGGTCGGGGGAATGGCAGCTGACCCCGCTTCTGGTGATGACGGCGGGACTGCGGTTGTCCAGGAAGAAGCAGGAGTAGGATTCGTCTTTCTCCAGCACGGGAAGTCCCGGGACGGACAGAGACACCTGAAGAAGGGAAGAAAATGAACCCCCCCATGGACAGGCCTGTGTAGCTCGGATGAAAATGTAAACGTACAACATTCAGATTGGGTTGAAATCACATCAATAGGTTTTAAAACCCAGCTCAGATCCTTGGGGGGGGGGGGGGGGCGATGTCATCGGACAGGAGGATGGCGAAGGTCACGACGAGCCATTAACCTGTCCAAGTACATAAATCTGATCTGCTCCCTTGTAAACGTCAGACTGGATCCATCAGATTCCCTGCAGCAGGAACGTGAATCACGCTCAAACTCCTGGGCAGCGGTGAGATTTGGATTTTGGCTCCGCCTCCTACATCCACGTCAACATAATCCCAGTTTAAATCTCCACCCGTCTACTTTCTACTCTCCAGTATTTAGACTTCAACTCAATGTTATTTCTGTAGCGCCAGATCACAAGATAAAGTCATCTCAAGGCAGGAGTAGCAGGGAAAGACGGAACCCAACTTGACCCACAATGCATGCTGTTTGCACCGCATGCATTTCTTTTTGCTGCTATCCACCGATGACTGATACCGTGCTCCTCTCCGGCGCCAGGCAGGACCGGACAGATCCGATCACTATCTCCCCTCCCCACAAACACAGACGCAGCCTGCCGCCGAACCTCTCGGCTCCGCTGATAAGCAGCCCTGCGATGAGTTGCAGCCAGGTGACTGGTGTGGGCCTGTATTTCACTGCGGTTTTGTCTTTCCTTGTTGCTGGAGGCGGAGGCGGGGGGGGGGGGGGGCATGTACAGGCAGGATAAACCGAGGACAGACCCGCAGGTGCAGGAGGAGGAGGGTCTGTGGTCAACTGAAACCACAACGGAGGCGTTCTTCCTTGTTAAATCGTGTAGCTCACCCTCCGGCTCTCCTGCCTGCTGATGTTAGAGGGGCTCAGGTCCTGGACGGCCAGACACTGCTGCTCCATGTCGAAGCTCCACAGCCACTGGCCCGGCCGGTTCCCACGACGACAGCCAGACTGCAGCACGCACCTGCAAGGGGAAGGCCCACCTCACGCGTTAGCTCACGCTTTCACCGTGTCCTGACCCACAACGCTCCATCTTTGCCGTGAAGCGCTATAAAAAGTAACCCGTTAAATCCGGAACTCGTACGCCTTCCTGGATCGCTACCAGAGACGCGTTTTGTTCTCCAGCTGAAAAAATAAAAGCAGCTCGTGAACATAAGCGGGTTTTAGACGAGGAAGAGTAAAGTAAAGAAACAAAGCTGGAAGGAGAGGAGAGACGAGAGGGAGCTGGGAGGCCAGGTGGGCAGGCAGAGCAGGGAGGAGGCGCAGATGGGATGAAGAGGTGGTTTTCTTTCATCAGACTGGAACACAGTCCCGGCGGACCCGCACGAAATCACTTATTTAAGATGATCTGGCGAAAAAACACGAGCCCTCGTCATGAGCCGGCGTTTCCCCGTTTCAGCCGAAGCGTTTGATCCGGACCCGCTTGAACCGAAATCAAACAAATCGGCCTCAGCAGCTCGTAACCATTTTATGGTTACTTAACAAACGGAGGAGGTTTCCTCACCGTCCCTCCAGGACACACCAGCCGCAGTACGGGTCGTGGGCCAGCAGACAGGAGTGGCAGTCCGGGTGCTGCTGGCATTCGGCCACCGGCCTCTTCTGCAGCTGGAACGGGGACAACGCAATGTTCAGACAAAGTATGCGCACTAAGCTGCTAGAAATCTGATTAGAAAGAAAAGGTGGCCCACATATCCCAGAGGAACAATGGAAATACGGTCGCTAGAATAATTCCAACGGCCAGCCGCCTTACTGGAGGAGAGAACTGGGGCAGAAACGGAATCACTGAAGCAGAGTCCAGAGAGACCAGCATGAAATGGCGCACCATGTTACGAGTCATGATGAAGAGATGCTCCTCCGCCTGGTCCAGGATGAAGTCCGGATTGATGGGCGAGTTCTTCTGAATGGAGGTGACGGAGTACTCCTCCACCTCTCCGTTTGGGCCCAGGAACACCTGAGGAAACCCACAAAAACAGGAAACCGCCATTGCTCCTTCTCCTTCTCTTAAGGCTTCAATTCTGTGAAGATGAAATAAATTCAGCTTTTGTGAAACAAGAATCAAATTCTGCACGATTTAAAGAAATTAATTTTTTTTTTTCAATTTTCCACGGGAACGTGAAATGACGCTTCCTCGAATCCGCGCGTGGGGAAGCGATTCCGAAATGCAGCATCCGTCTTTGCCGACTCGAGTGACATCACTTGAGGACATTGATCAGACTCCGCCTCCCCTTCTGGTGACAAAAGTCCAATTACCGGAACCACGGCAAAAAACAAACAAACTGCATTCTCTCTTCAGGGCGAGGCGCAAAAGCAAAGAATGAAAAACAAATATGCGACAGGAGGAATCGGAACTTTCCGATGAAGCATTTCGAGATTGAATCCTAGCTGGTAGGAGTTCACGCGTCCCGTCTGTGTTTTGGCGTTAACGCCGGCCTCCAACGGAGGCCTGAGGTCAACGCGACTGGAAGCAGACGTGCCACTCGGGACACAAGATCGCATCAATAAATACAAAGACAAGAGAGACACGAGCTGAAAACCGAACCAATGGGGGGAATCAGAGCTCTGATCAGAGTTCCTCTGCTGCAGAGCAGAGAAAGAAAGAAAAGACGTTTCACGGATGTTTACACACAAAACGATCGGATGAAGCTGCACTGAAACGCTCGTCAGAGGTTGCGCCGCGGGAACACACACTGACAATGCTTCCATTAACGGCCCCGACTCTGAGCCGCCGCGGCCGACACGTCGACAGGACTCTGAAAGCGCCTCTCTGTTGGGACGGACACACATCTGCCGGTCAGCGATGACGGTGCAAAACCCAGGAGCGCCGTAATCCGGCCGCCGTGATGCGACGCTCGGGGTCAGGCCGGCTCCGTATGATGCAACCGTGTAAAAATACATTAATGGCCGTCATTGTACGACTTCTGCCTGTGCTGGGGGGCTCCAACCACAAACCACCATTGAGGAGGCAAAAACAAAACGGCACAAAGAACCAACTGTGAGGAGACGGACTCTCGATCTGTAAACTCCAGATATCGACGGACTTCCCCAAAGCCTCCCGGCTCCTCCGACCTCCTCGCTCCTTCCAGAGCTCCATGCTATTGATAATATAGAGAACGAGAAAAGCAGCAGCTCGTTCCCCTCCTAACTGGATCCACACCGTCCACATGGTGATCTGGATCAGCACCAAAAGGTTCTAGATTGTTCTTGGTATCTTTATACACCAACCATGAAAAGTAAAAGCGTTACTGGAAATGTCAAACTGATCCATAATCCCGAATCTCTTCTGGATCTTCACCATAATCTACTCATCTGTTCCTGGTAACATTTCCAACATGTTCTGAAAATTTCATTCAGACCCGTCAAATACGTTTTGAGTTATCTCACTAACGGACGGGCAAACATCGGCGATTACATAAGCGCCGCCTCGCCTCGGCGGAGGTTATGTAATAAATAAATTCACTAGTTTTCTCATCTAGAAGTCAAAACATTTAAGAAATTCCATTGTTGCTTCCAAATGAACTCAGAGAACCTGTTCAGGGCATTTCCTTAACGCCCTGACCTTCATCTGAACCCACAGCGGGGCAGTTAGCCGTGCCCCCCGTCGGTCACCGTGGAAATGCCACCGACAGCCTGAGGAGGACGACGTCGCTTCAGAGGTGGCTGAATGCTTCCTGGCAATTCTACTTCCTCCCACCCCCTGCACCGAGTCACCAAATCAGGACTTCCAATTCATTAAAGTCAATTTATAACTTTGAAGGGAAGTCAAAGATAGATTCTCCTCTCTTCTGTCGGATCTGCGCTCACGTTAAAATCTTAATTTGGCTTGAATATACCTCTACAACTCAAAGCAGGTCAAGATTTTAATTCAGATCAAATCTGGTATGAATCGCTGCACCAACATTTAATCTAGAGTTAATCCGAATCTCTCAGCATAAACCTGCTGACAATCAAACGTTAACAGGGATTTAAAATACTATTAACGTTGAACAAGAGTCCACCATCTTTGATTCCAGGTCGTAGCAGTGAGAGCGGAAAACGACACGCTGTTAAATCTTTGCAGGAAAATGACGCCACGTTCCTACGACAGCAAGCTGGATTTAAACGTTTAAATTCTGCCACCGTCTCAACGAGTTCTGTTCTATCTGACGGAACAGAACTCGTCCTCAGTTTCTACCGGTCCTCCGCCGGGAGGATGGCGTTCTCCCGCTGGCTTCGTTTGCCGCAGGAAGGAACCGAAACCCGTCTAAACGCTAAGCTAACAAAATGAAACGGGAGCCCAAGACGTCTCAGGATTATTCCCGGAGTTCTTAGCTCAGCCTGCATGTTGTACACGGAGACCATTTTAGACCTCCAGGGGACGGCAGGAGAAAAGAGGAGCGGTACCAGGAGGTGAACCGAGGCGGGTCGAGTTCTACGTTCTAGTAGAAAGGTGTAAGATCACGACCGAAGCCCGCCAAACGATGACACCGCCGTCAAGCAGCCCCGGTCCCCGTTACCTTGTGTAGGTTCCCCTTGGTGTCCCCCAAGAAGGCGATGGTGTGTCCCGCCCTCACGCTGACGGCCACGGCGGTGAGACGGGCAGACGGGCTGTCCAGTATGGTCTCTGCTTCCACGGCCATCCTGCTGGCCATCGGGCTGGGGGTGTGGTCCGAGCCGCAGGGGTAGGCGTCCAGAGTGTTCTGAGAGGACAACCAGGGGAGGACAATCCCGATCACGTTCCGGTCGGCAGCTTTTCAGTTACGTTGAAGTTTCCCCCCGCAGACGGGTAGCGACCCGTTGAAGACCGACGTTCCCCGGAATGCCGTTGCCTTGTGTCGGGGATGGGATGCCAGGATGTAGCGATCCGGGACAGACTACCTCCAGATGGATCCGCTCACATTTACACTCTGACATGGGACGTTTGGACACAGATCCCATTCGTGGTGAACAGGGACATGAAGACGAGTTTAAAATAACAAGACATCAGATTTTACTGCTTTTTCTTTTCACGCGATTTTTCTTTTTGTTCATTCTGAAGCGATTAAGTCAGGAGCCAGATAATAAAGCGCCAGTGTTCGTCCTGTGGCGAGCGAAATCCCAGCAGAGCTTTACTGGGGAGAGGATGGAGTGAACAAATGCTCACCGGTTTCCAGCGGCTTCTACACTCCGCTTCAAAGCCTACAGACTATTTATTTTCGCTTCCCCGGTTTGGCAGCAGGGAGTCTTTGCTCTGGCGGGACGGTTGTTGGTTTTAGTTCCAGGAAATGTATTTTTTTTTTTTCAACCAGAACGGCTGAAAGCAGAGGTCACTGCTTCGTTACTGGACGCTCTGAATAATAGGAAGTACAGGCAGCGAACCTGAGCGCTGCTCCTGTCGAAGGGCGCTTGTTTTGATGGATTGCGTGTCGTTGGCTCACCGGGTTATTACCACTGGACTCCTTATTTGGCCTGTTCTTAAAAACTACAGACTCTCAAGTGGACCAGCGTGCTGCTGCAGCCGGATCGCACACACGCCAACTACAGTCATAAACGCTGGACGGAACGGTCCAACCTTAATCCTTTGCTGCAACAACACGGCTAAACAAACAGAAATAGGCTTCAGAGAGTATTGATTAAGTTAACCACGGGGACTGAAGGGTAGTTTATTGTCCACATTATGACAACCCAGCCATTAGAGGACAACAAGCAGGGACGCCTGCTAAGAATAGCTTCCAATTACATTATGTCTAACGGAATAGCTCTGAAGTTATGACGTCCAGTGTCAGGAATAGGCCTGAAGCGCACCGGCGTGGCGTGGCGTGTCACCGGCTGCTACCAGCCAGGGTCAGCCGGTGATTACACGGTAAGTAATCATACGCGCCGTCGCAGACTGCAATCATCTGCACACCGAGCCATAAACACTGAGGGCAGTCACAGCGAGTGAGATAACAAGACGGGATTGCTGGCGTTGCACCGGGGACGCTACTGCTCGGTAGCAGTCCTGATTCATTTCATCTCCCAATGGGACCCACAGGTCAGGTCTCTGGTGCAGACGGACCGGGCAGGCAAAAAGACTGGCCCGGGTAACCCCCCCCCCCCCCCCCCCCGCCCCGTTGATGCATTATGTTTGTCTATTACAATTAATGAGTTTCCTTTGGAAAACCATCATAATAATATGCTGGTACAAGTAACATCTGGAACATCAATCTGCTGAACTCACCTCCGGCAGGTTGGCACAGTTGGACTTGACTTCATACTCGATGTAGGCTGCTTCCAGTCCCGCTGCTTTGCCCATCTGTGTGTAGCAGAGGTCTCTGGTGGAGTTGATCCTGCGGTCCACGTCCTCAAGGTGAAACATGCAGAGTGCCGAGTCCTCGCTGGGCCGAGAGGAGGAAGCCAAATGAGTCGAGAAGACACCGAGAAGGGTTTCGGAGCCTTGACCCGCGTCGCCGTCCTTGGCGAATCCGAGTTGGACTGCTTGCAGGAGGTTGTAAATTTTCCCCGTCCGGGAACGACATGTCAAGGGTACTTCCACGTAGGAGTAGTAGGCCTGGTCGTCCAGACAAGCGCGAGACACATAGGTACGGTACTCGCGCGACTGTGATCTCAGATCCCGCCTGTAGAAGAGGAAATAGACGTGCTGACGGTGGGCAAAAGACGCGACAAAATGGTGGTCGTATTCAGACAGACGGCCAGCCACAGCCAACTTGGCGGTCTCCTCGTAAGAAAAGACGGGATCCTGAGCAAGGTTCCGTGTGGAAATAGGCGGGTGGCCGCTGGTGTAGCCCCGCCCCACAAACATCACTGGCTGTTTGTCGGGATGAGAGCGAACCACGAGTCCCACGGTGCTAATGTTGGGGTGGTTCGCTGCCACGTATTGAGTATCCACCGGTTTCTCTGTAGAGAAAAGTACCTCGTCCACCGACTCCAGGCGACGCTTTTGACAAATACCTTGGTTGACGCTCCCACAGGTGATAAGCTCCATCGAGTAGGGGTCAACCAGCAGGAGCTTGTTGTGGTTGCTTGTCATTCTAGCCTGAGGGCAGCCGATCTCGGTGATCGGCGGCAAGCACTCCCGGCTGTCCGTGACGGGTCCAGTGTTATCCTGGAGCTCAGGTTTGAGGAACCGATCCAACTGGAACAGGTGATCTCGAGCCCCAATGTAGACCCATCCGACATTTGGGTCGGGGTGCAAGGCCAAGTGCTCAAAGAGAGTGTCATTCCGGATGAAGGTGGGATAACGGCTGGAGGGGGAGGAGCGAGATCCTTGGACGACGCCAGGAAGTAGCAAGGGGAACGGCCGGCCGACGGCCAGCAGCAGGACAGACAGCAGGTTTTGGACTGCCAACACTGAAAGACGACGCCCCAACCCCGGAGGCATGGCAGTAGAGCTGGGGAAGAAGACAGGACCCGTTGTTAGAAAGCACGCCCACATTCACATCGTCAAATACGTCATGTATAAAAAATATATTTAATACAGCCTTGAACACAGAGACTTAAGTAAACTATTGTCGATCCCTTGATTTTGTGGAACTGGTCTCAAAGCACAAGACCACAGACCAGCACCAGGGGATTGAGCATATGAGGTGACAAGAAGAGAGACGTGATCCCCACAACCGCAGGACGCAGGTGTTTTGTTTTCGGTGGGTAATCCAGTGAATCATACCTTCATGATCTGCATGTGCTGTTTCTAAGTGTTGCAAGAAGCTCGCTAATGCTCGGATAAACCCTTCCTGCTGGAGCCATTGGGAAACGGGAGTCACGGGTTCTTCTCTGGGAAACGGTAACAAGACTGGCCAATTAGGAGGGTCAAAGGTTAGCAGGAAGAAATCAGCAGAAAGTAACCAGCAGCAATGACTAGTCATTCCTATTTTACCTTCCCAAGACGAACCCGACCCTAAACTCTGACATAAAACCCAAACCCTTGATGTAATCTGTCCTGTCAGTGTTTGAGCCATTGGGGGGGGACGTTGTTCCAGGAACACACCAAGAAGAACCCAACCCTGAACAGTAGAACCCCCTGATAGACTATTGTGTACCTTTAATTAGTCTGGGGTTTTTTTTGTTTTTTTTTGCAGTTGACTGCAAAAGGACAACGCACTAAAACCATTATTCTATAAAATAAGCATTGCTTCTATTTTAGAACCAATGACTCTGCCAGGAAGCACCGACCAGTTTCAGTAACTGTACGTGCACTCGTCTAAACGCAGTGAACCATCTCAACATCGGCTCCTCACCATTTGCTTCCAGTCGTGTTTCACAGAGGCGAGTCACCTCTTGACCTCCCCAGCAGCTTGGGTTTAAAAACACATCCCTCTGTTCACAACCTGCAACACAAAGGACAGATCCATGAGCACAAGGCGCCCGGACTCATTTATGCATCAAATGCAGAGATGACAGACCACCGCCTCGGGGGCGACCCGCAAGCCGGCGTGTTTTCTAAAAAGACCCACTGGCATCCAGTGCCTTGTATTTTTTTTTTTCTGGTCATCGCTGAAAGTCCACTGAAAGCCGTGGGAAGCTCGTACCCCATTGAAATTCCTGTCAGACTTACGTGTGACTGACTACATCCGTTTCAGGGAGCGAAGAAAGCCTTTAGTCGAGGCCAAGAGAAGGACCGACAGTCCAAGAGGGCTTTTAGCGCTCCATGCTTGTAGTATACAGTCCTCAGTCATTGCTAGGATACAAGGTACAAAACCCTTTGGTTTCAGAGTCCGTCAGAAAAACGAGTTCCTGCCAGGTAACGTAGGAACCGCACGGTTCCTTTGCTTCTGCAGCTTCATGCTACATTGGTCAAATATTGTCATGTCTCTAGCTATACTGCTACATTTCCGTGAGGAGCCCACCCTCTTCTTTCCTGCTGATGATGATAGCGTCCACTTTTCTTCTCCCACCGCCTCGCAACAACGGCACAGAGCCGGGATTATCTCTCACGGGTTCAGACGGGTCTCTTACCCAAAAGGACGGCTGGAGGGGAAAAGATGGAGACCTACACACATATACACACACTCACACACGCTCACACACACCCCAGCAGCAGCTTTAGAAAGCTTGCTTTGTTGATGGAACTCTCTTGTGTGTGGGAATGAGGCAAAGGCCTGGAAACGAGCCACAGACAAAGAGGAAGTGCTCATAAAAACAAAAAAATAATTACTGGAGCAGAATAATCCTGGTTAACTGATATCTATTTAATTTCAAATCTAAACCTACTTGTCAGGAAATGTCTTGCAAATGTTTGTTTTTCCACTCGATGACGTGCTCAGATGCCTCCGCGACTGACCCCCAAACTTCATCATGGCTGAACCAGAAGACAGACTTCTGTCTCCGACCTCTATGAGTAGGAGCAGCCATTTTTCAGTTGAAGGCCGCTGCCTGAACTTTGCAGCCCTACAGCCGATAAATCCTGAGAGCCCCAGCCCGAAGCTTAACGCCGCACAGACAGGAGTGCCTGGCGCGCTAACTAAGCTCCTCGCGTTTCCCTCCATCTCATGCTTCCTGAAATCTGGATGGATTTCACTCCACCGCGTGCGACAGCGGCCGGTTTCGCACCACGCGTCTTCTCGATTGACTCCTGAATTAGCAGGCCGACTTTATCTGCAAGGAACATTTCCGTTCGCCTTTTACAGAAAGCTGCAAGATGACAGCACGGCTCATCCCTGTTTGGAACAGGCCTGCCTCCGCTGAGGCCAGTGAACCCATCAGTCCGAGGTGCAGACACATGAGAACCAGGGAATGGACTTGTGATTCAATTTTCCCCCACTTTTCGTCCGTTTTTTTTAAGACTTCAGGCCAAAAGGTACACAAGTGATGAGAGGAAAGAGGGCGACATGTTTTCCAGTAAACACTTAATCTGCTTTGCGTTCAGGTAAATGGATTCAATGCTCGGAGCAGAACTACCAACATGTGCAGGAATTGGCCCGGCAACCACAGGAAAAAAATCGCTCATAAGATGTAATCACTGGTTGAACTGGCCTTCCTGGACTGTGTTACTTTAATTAGTTAGCAGCAGCACGAAAGGTCACATCAATGACAGCGTTGTGTGACAACGTCACAGCAGGACTAAGGAAAACAGGAAAGAAGCTTTGACGCTGAGGCAGATCCAGGACCTGCAGGACTGCGTATAGCCTTGGCAGAAATATGCCCTCTACTCTCAAATATCCTGATTGGCTTTGACCCAGAAGATCCAGCGTGGATAGGTCACAGCGTGTGTCCTTTCATTTAAACGACTCATTGCTTCACGTTGAAGAAGACGAGGCTATGGCTAAACTGATAAAAAACCGTTTCAACCGGGCTTCGGATCTGGACCGCGATCACAAAGACAGGCAGCCGGGGGGGGGGGCGGTATCAGCAGGACAGGACCAGCAGGGTAGCGCACCTCTGAGACAAATCAAAATACAGCAACCGCGTCCCCACTACAAACGCCCGGACATGCCAAAACACAAGGAAGCATTCCTCGGAGGCACCTTCATCGTTCGCTTCACCGAGTCCAGCCTTTCACTCATTTTCAGTTCAGCCGTCCGACAATCTGGAGACGGGAGGACAGGAGAGGGGAGGGGACATATTCCGAGAGAAAAAGCTGGCAGAGTGACATTAGTGGACAGAAACGGGGTTACAGGAAGACAATGGCAAAGGGGGGAAACGGGGGGGGGGAGACGACGAGGGGAAAAGCGGTGCGAACAAGTTCCCTCCGAGAACTGATGGAATGTGACTAATGATAATAAAGGGGGGGGGTTGGCCAGTAATTATATTACCCATAATGCCCCATTCAACCCCCACTCACTCGCGGAATAAGGAGGATGGAAAATAAAGCAAGTTTCTAATTAGTGACATCATTGTGAGCATAAACACACAAACGTGCACGAGCACACACACACGCCTGTAATGAGAAGTCCTCCTCTGTACGCTTTAAACAAATAAACACACTCCGAGGAGCGAGCACGCACACACACACTTTACAGAGGATGTTTTAGTGGCTGTGAGAGCCGTTGTTGTTCCTCCTCCTCCTCCTCCTCACAAATGTTGCCGCTGTGATGTAGGAGGTGTGCGAGGCACGAGGGATACTTCTTCCTAAATGCTTCACAGGAAGGATGCCGGGAACAAATGGTCAGAACAAATGGTCAGAGACGGATCACATTAAACGGAGAAGCTGGTTCCTCCTGGAAAGTAAAACCTCCTCGTCCTGATACGCAAAGCTTAAACGCTAGCGGTGGATGTTCTAGATATCCTCTCGTGTCTATGACCAGCAAACTCCCATGATCCTCAGGTGTCAGAGCCTCCTCTTCCACGGGCCGGTACGCCTTCAGTCCGTCTTACTGAAGTGCAATTTCAACCTGAAAGCGTTCACGCATCATTCCATAACAAGCAGGGTGACTACCAAGTTCGCTATTTCTAATCATCGTCTCTTTGCCCGTTGAGAGGGAGGCATTCTGGGAAACGGCTCATTGATCAGCAGCTAATTAAAGGCATGACGTTTGTTATTCAACTTGATAACTGCTAGCAAACGTAGACTTTCGTGAACATTAATCGCTGTCAGAAGCTGATGCGCAGAATTACAACCACAAACTTAGAATGAGAAGTTATTAAATTTATTTATGCATGAGAAACTCTTCTAACATGAATCACTGCTCGTTGCCGACTAATGACGACTCGACCAGAGGTTCGAATCCATGAACATTCATCAACAAGAGTTCTACCTCCAGAACCGCGAGAGAACGGCGACACGGAGGGCGTTCACACGGACAACTCCTTTAAATACCGCTGACGAGCGACGTTCCCAGACTCGTGTGTTCCTCGGACAACATTTCTGTCGCCTCTCAGCCTCCCTGAGGTACGGAGCGCCGTCTTTAGCTTCAGACTCGTTCATAAACACTTAAGACAAGTAAGAAATGGAGTTCTCTTTTAGCTGGGTGTGGCTAGCATGCTACGGCTACACCTTATTCCCACCCACAGCGCTGCGTTCCCCACCGCCCCCGCCGGTTGGCTCAGCCGGTTGGCCGACACAGAGTTATTTATAGAAAAACCCTCCAACAATTATTGCCCGTCAAAAAAGAACACATTCCATCTCGGCTGATGAACTTCACAGGGAGGAGGAGGAGGAGGAGGAGGAAGAGACTCATCATCCTGCGCTCTCTTCTGGAAATGTCCTTCCGGAAATCAAGACATTAAAGTCAGCGTGGGCGATTGGCCCCCTTTAAAGGGATGAGGGCCATCCGTGACATGACAGCGGGCGCTTCTGGACATGTTTCGGTGGTCAGAGTAGCCGGGGGGGGGGTAAAGGAAGTTCCCATGGTGGGTAAACTTTATGGCCCAGAAGAAATTGCCCTGGGGTGACAGAGGTCTCGCCTTGAGACAAGGGAGGACGGACATCCGGGTCTCGGGGATCAGATCGACGTTCATGGGGATCATGGGTTGCTCATCGTGAATCAGAGCTGCTCTGTGTGTCATGGCCGCCGTCCGCCGGTCTGTGGTTGGGTAGAACCTGTCAAATACATTTTAAAAAACACACACGAAGAGACAAAACGTCCTTTCAGCACGTCAACATGATGAAAAGGTGGAACGGGATGTTTAAAGGACATCCAGGCGAGCTAGCAGCGAGCGATCAGCGCCATTATAAACAGTCACAGCTGCCAGACAGGAAGCCGTTACAGGCCGCCGAGTCGATCTGGATCGTAACTCAGACGCAGACAGGTGCATCTGGCAGCGCAGACACCAGAAAGCATCTACAGCGGCTCGAGCAAAGACTAATGAAGGAGAAACAAACGCTGAGGCTTCGGGATGAGACAAAGCGATGGCGGCGCCTCCGTCTGTTCTGCAAAACGAGGCCTGGAAATATCCAGGCCTCGCCAGGAGCTGCAGTGGGCAGGACAGCCGCTGTCCAGAGGCCAATCAGCCGAGCGCAACCTTCGACGCCGGCCGTCTTGCGCTCAAAGGCTGCGCTACCAGTTGGTTGAGCTTCAGTGAACAACTTTGTCATCGTGACATGATAAGCGTTTGCAGGGTACGTCGTGTTTTCATGAGGCAATGCCGTCATAGGCAAATTATATCTTGTGTTGCTACTCGCCGATTACGGCGAGGAGAGCTGCACACGCAAAATCAGCAGGAAGGCAGCGACTCCCCCGACAGGGAGGAAAAGTTAGTTCAACAAGACCCCCCCCCCTGTTCTCTCACCAATGATGAACCCAAACGTTTTCCTACAAACCCGATCTGAGGACCCGATTTTCTTTGTACGATTGCGCTCCACTCGGATCCTCCACGCCCCCCCCCAGCTGAAGGTGACGCAGGGCGGTAATTCAGCCCGGCCTGCTCCGACGGTCTCTTTTGTCGGACGCTGTGGGGTGAGCGACCGAACATCGCCACGAGCTCCTGCATATTCTCGACTCCGGCCAGAAAGCCCCCCCCCCCCCAGGCCTCGCAGGGCAGGATGCCACGCCGGCAGCACGACGCTGAATCTGGGAGTCTCACCCAGCGGTGCAGCTGCAGAGTCATGTGTGACTGGTTCAAGTTTCCTAGCAACAGAGAGGAAGGCCATTCACCAGTAACATCATCACCAGACCTTCACTTTCTTTCTCATACTGTGTGGGCGGATCCAAACTCTCACCTGATTTCTGCGTGTTCACTCTGAACGTACTCACACACGTTTTTGTTCGTATACTTTGCACTGAAATCGCTGCCAGAAGAAAGAAACTTGGGAGAGATGCACTTGGAAAACGTCGGGAGGACAGATTAAGATCTAAGACTTCGCCTCCAAGCCGAGCTCAGACTCATTGAAAAATAACGATACGAGCAGCACAGGCGGGCGTAAGAAAGCAAAGAGTGCGTGAGAGGATGGACGCACAAACGCTCGCCACAACGCCCAGAGAGCGGTTCACGTTGGCGAGGCTTCGTTTCCTCAACAGGCGGAACGCTCCACGTTCCCAGACCCGGTTCAGGGTCTGCATAAAGAGCGAGCTGTGCTGCTACACAGACAGACAGAGCGTCCCTCTGAAACGGCGAGGAACTGTCGTTTCCGACCGACGCCGCACGTGCTCAGGCTCCTCTCCGAGCAACAGATAAAGCGGGAGCTGTTGGGCATCAAAGGCGGCGTCTGTTGGAGGACGGACACTGGAGGTCGGCCCGCATCACGGACAGGAAGCCCCGACGGAGGGGCGGAGTCGACCTGAACGCTCGCGCGTTCGGGGATTCATAAAGACTCCTTTCTGCACCTTCAATAACAAGGGCGGTGTCGGGGGGGGTGGGGGGGTGGAGGGTAAATGTTTGTGAGGCTGCTGTGTCGTCTGCTCCTCCATGAATGCTGTGTGTGTGTGTGTGTGTGTGTGTGTGTGTGTGAGAAACACACCGCTACACACAGAGCCTCTTTGTGGTCACACGCAGCGAGTGTTGCTTTTCCGTGGCGTTGCCTCATTAAGGCATCGCGTTGTGTGCCGCTTACGGAGCGGCGCTTGTTGCGTGATGCACGGAGGTGAGCAGGAAGCCGCTGAACAGACCAGGGTGGCGTTAAAACCCAAAACGAGCTTCTTCCAGCACCCAAGTAAAGATGGACGCTGGAAAGGCGGCGGCGGCGGCGCCAGTCCGAGCTGCTGGGAATCATTCAGATGGGCTTTAAACCGCCTCGACGTCCACGGCGGCGCCTACGCCTCCTCGGGTCCCGTTAAATACCGCGGATTCCTCTTGGAGGTGAGCATTGCTGTGCTGGGTCGAGCGCCCCAGGCTGGGAGAGACAACCACAACCCAGAACCCATTAGGGCGTTTTTATGGAGGGGGGGCGGGGTGGCGTGCATCTCTGTGTGGCAATGAGGAGAGGAAGGGAGGACTTTTAGATCCATGCATTTTTAACCATTTGTGCGGGTTCATGGTGTGTGTGTGTGTGCGTGCGCCGGCTACATAATCTAACCCCCCCCCCCCCCCCGTCACGTAACATCTGAGGGCGGTGGTGCTGTCTGAAGCGATGAGGGATCCCTCACAACAAACCTGCTCTGCCACGGCGGACCACCCTGAAGGTGGACCTGCCATCGTGGTTTGGGCCACCCTCGGTGAACCCGCCCGCATGAAGCACGCTGGTCCGACAGAACTGGCCCACGGGGAGGGGGGGGGGGGGGGGGGGGCATCATGGAAAGGAAAACAGATAAGGGCTGGGCCCATCCCCAGTGGAGAGGAGGAGGCGTCCTCCTCTCCATCACTCCCCAAGTCAGATGGTTTTCATCTGTCCGTCCCGGCAGCAAAAAAAGCTGCCTTCACGGACAGGTGCACCGAATCCTTTTCTCCCAGACCGGTCTCAGAACCAGCCTTCTGAGCACGTGGCCCAATCCTGATCCCAATCACGACCCCTCGTAACTCTTCAGAAGGGAAAGTCAAAAAACGAGGGGTGGGGTTAAAAAAAAAAAAGGAGACTTGGAGTAAAAAAAAGAAAGAAAAACCGTTGTTTTAAGGGGCTGGAATAAGTTTATCCACGTTTTGCCCTTTCATCTAAAGCCCACTCAGCATTCCACGGCACTGCATGGATGTCGCCCCCCCCCCCCCCCCGCTGGCTCCTTCATCTATCCCTTGCCATAAATAGTGCAACATCTCCGGAGCAGCTCTTGGCATTCCGAGTTTAAAGCTCACACCGGGAGCGTCTCTCCCTTTGTTCCAGCCCCACGTCCTGCTGGGAACATCCAGCAAAGATCTTAAAGGTGGAACCGAAGGAACGGCCTTTCAGTGATTTCTGCAGCAGAAGACAAAGGGAACGTAAAACGTAAAAAAAACAAAAAGGGCTCCAACATTTATCTGCATTTCAGAAGAGCCGGAGTCGTCCCCCCCCCGCTCTGCACGGTTTGTTTTAGCGATGTCTGGGAGTAACCGCCGTCAGCGTGCGCCGCTTGATGCGTTGTGACGTTCAGACTTCGGTGGTTCTTGCGGGGATAATATAAAGAGTGTGTGTTGCAGTGTGTGTGTGTGTGTGTGTCAAATGGTGAAAAAGTCTCACAATCTCATTCATCATCTCGCTCTCGGCAGCACGAGGGTCGCCCGCCCGCCCGCCCTCCAACGCACACACACCTCATTCCTCAGGCAGGCATCAAGCGCGGCCTGCGAATCCACCCAACGCATTGCTCCCGTCCAAACGAGGTCCGAGCGACCTGACCTTGGGTGTCAGGCAGCAGCCAGGGGGCGGGGGCTCAGGTAGAAAACCAGCAGCTCCATTCCCGACATCACCGCAGATAGCAAAACGCCGCCGGGCGAAACGGCCCGGATAACGGAACGAGTCGAGCACAGAAACCCGGACGGTGGTCCGACACGCAGAAGCACAGCTGTTTACCTGTAAACAGTCACTCAACAGCCTCACCTGTGCTACGGAGACCAGTAACGGCCCCGGGGGAGGCAGCGCTGAGCACTGGTTCCGCTGGTAACAATGGGATCGATGGAGGTACGCAGCTGTGTGTGTGCTCTGATAAGAGGGGCGAGGAGTCTGTGTTACAACCTCCAGCACACACACACACACACACACACACAGCTTCATGACCGGCTGCCCCCCCCCCCCCCCCCCGGGGTAAAATCCATGACACGCTCATTTCATAGAGCTCAACCTGGAGGGGACCCGACCCATCCCTTCATCTGCGTGTCAATTCCCAGGTAGGGGAGTGTGTGTGTGTGTGTGTGTGTGTGTGTGTGTGTGTGCGTGCGTGCGCGCGTCTCAGGTTGTTGGCTTGATATATGACTCATCCCAACCGTTGTGGGGCAATCAAAATGAGTCTATGTCCTCCTCCCCCGATGGCAGGGCAAGGGAGGATGGAATAAATGTGTGTGCGTGTGTGTGTGTGCGCATATCTCATCTGCTCGAATGCACGGGATGGACGGAAACACAATAGGCATCCTCACACAATGTCCTGCTGGGGACGACTACTGTGTGTGTGTGCGTGTTGAATTTAAGGACCGACTGCAAACACAAACACACACAAACACACACAAACACACGCCAACTTCTAACGGATGAATAAAGAGGAAGTCGCGGCACAGCAGCGTCGGTCTACCACGATCAGTGATAGACCATCAGCAAACACATTTGTTTACTCTGTCCAGGGGCGGGGGGACGGGGGCGGGGCTTGTTCCTGCTGGCGACTCGGCTTGTTTGCACATAAAAAAATTTCCAGGGCAAGGCAGGACAGCGATGAGTCGAGCGGCCGGACAGGAAGGAAACACTGACTGCAGCGACTAGCAGGAATTAGTCTGACCCCGACCCTGAACCCGACCCACATGAACCTGCTGTGTGCAACAGATTGTTCCACAGCACTGGGAGGGGGGGGGACGGGGGGGGTCGATTCAGATCCACTCAGTGTTTAAATATATCCACGCACGTCTCCCAGACAGTCGGGCCTCCAAGGCTACCTGGACCCGAGAGGACCAGTTAAACCAGTTCAAAAACAAAGTCAGAAGACTTTTGAATCTGAAAGATTCATTTAAAGAAAAGTCCATCGCTCAAAAGACATGTTCGTCTGAAAACCCAAGTAGGGTACAAATATTCAGTGTGTGTTCTGGGGCTGCCGTGGGAGTCATACCCCCCCCCCCAACACACACACACACAGCAGGCTCAATACCAGTCAGCTGCTGCAGATTGAGCATCGCTGTGACTGATACTGAAGCGTCGACGCCGGCGCGGCGCGCCGGCTTTTAAATACGCAGAAAGTTAATGTTAAGTCAAAAGTCAGTTTATACTTTAAGGGTGCGTGTTTCTCTCCAGTGGGCGGGGCTTCCAGACCTGGTTTCTCTGCTCCAATCTTAATTGGTTGGTGGTTAACGCCTAAAGAAAACAGATGAGACAGTTTCCAATTTGTCCCTCTGGAGACTGCTGCCTCATGTGGATGTGGTGAGAAAGGGGGGAGGGTACAATACGAGGTGTGTGTGTTGTCCTTTCATCCCTGGAGGGGGGAGCCCCCCCCTCCATCAGGACAAGCCTAATTTATTGATCAGCCTGGTGTTAAACTGTACCTCTGGGTATCATCTGACCTCCATCCATTGTCTCTCGCTCAATATATTCTCCCTCTTCATCTCTTCTCTTCGTCTCTCCATCCAGTTCCTCTCCTCACCGCCTCTCTTTGTCTCACCCCGCCATCTAATTTAGCTTTCTGCTCCATGCTTCTTTGCTCTTTCTCACCCCGTCTATTATTTAGTCTGTCCCCCTCCTCCCTCCATCTATCCGAGACAGAGGGAGAGGACAGCCTCTAAGAGTAAGAGAGAGAGGTGAACGTACGGGACGAGGAGGAGGATGGGCGGCTTATTGAGAGCCGGAGAAAAATGATGAGCGCCGCTCGCCGTGGCGAGACGTGTCTGGGAAGACTCCATCACATCCTTTGGAGATTGAATCGACTGGGAGTCGGAGCACCTTGAGAATAAAGATAAAGACAGTTGTGTTTTGCTGAATAGAAAATAGAAACAAACAAGCGCACCATTAAATCCAAGCAGAATTTGAACAGCAAGCAGCAGAATGATGCGGGCGGGGCGGGGCGGGGCGGGGCCGGGCCCCAGCTGCAGACGCCTCATTAGGATTCCTGCAGAAAGCGTTTCCCGTTATCCGTCTTTGTCGCGTGCAAATGAGCCTTCACCGATTGGCTTCCAAAGATGAAAGTTCTTTGAAGAAAATCTTCAGTGGATTCAAAAGTAGAGCGTCGCCCAGTAAAAGCAATCGGCACTGCCCGGTTCCGAGATCAATGAGGTCCGGAAGGCCTTAAAAGGCGGGCCTGCTGAAAAGCCCTCGTCATGAGTGAATGTCACGGAAAAGGTCGGGCCGTGATTGAGATTCTGGACCCGGCTCCCCGTCGTCCGGGAAGCCAAGATGAATGTAGGTGACTTTAATCATCAGTGAAATGAGAGTCGTCCCCCCCCCCCTCCACTCCTCCGTCTTCATCATGGAAGTTGTGTGAAGTTCAGACGCTATTCATGAGGCTCCCGAGACAAAAACACAGAGCAGAAAGAGGACGACAAACGAAACGACATGATTTGATTATATTGTGCGCTTGTGTTTTTTGGGAGCGCCTCGCTCCGGGGAAAGTCACCTTGTCTCTCGGGAGGGACGACGGAGACAAACGTGGTCAGCCGCGTTTGGCGTCACTTCGGCTGCTCGACGTTCGTCGGAGAGATAGAGGAAGAATAAAACGGCGATCGCATTGGTGGGCGGGGGGGGGGGGGGGGGGGGGGACGCCGGATCTCAGTGAGTTTACCTGGCCAGGTGATGTGAGGCTAACAAACGCAGGACATTCCGTCCCAGGGAACAAATGTCCTGCCAGGGATTTACGGTCCTCGGAGAAACGGATTTGTAATTAGCAGCCACTTTCCGAGACGACCGCATCCTCCAACCACACGAGTGATAATGGATGCGCTATGAGAGGCTTAGGCTCACTCAAGAACCGCTTACGACCATCACTAGGTCCCGCGTGGTTACCCCCAGGGACAGCCACGTGCACTCTCGTCCACGAGAGACTCAACAGGCGGCCCGTTTTCGTCATCCACAAGCTGTTTATCCCCCCCCCCGTGAACTCTCTCGCATCGCTGTCAATTTGTACCGAAACATTTCTTCAAAGCTTCCAAGCTGCAAATGAAGATTATTTATCGGTGAGCAAGTCTCAGAATACTTACGAAAAGAGAAGCCGGAATGCAAAGAATTAAAATAAAACTTAAACAGAAATACAGACGATTTTATGTCAAGAAATCTTCAGACGTTTCAGTTCAGCCCAAACTTGATCTCCTTTCTGAAGCTGCAAAAACCCAAACTGAACGAAAGTCCGGCGGTCACCGCAGTGGAGGAAAAAAAAAAAGCCCCTCCCTGACAACACCTCCTTCTCCAAAGCCATTCCGGGAAAGCTGGTGGGAACCATGAGACGGCTTCGCACCGGTACGAGACGGGCGTCATCGCCATCGCTGCCGTCATCATCAAGTCGCACCTCGCCGGCAGCGCAGTTTAGCATCAGCGTGAGAAGACCCAGCGGAGGCACCTCTTCCCTACAGTGCGTCCACGACACAGTGGACACCCACCCACCAATGAACCTGGCCGTGAGACATCACCGTGCCAGCGGGACGTCCGTCCTGCAGGTCCCTCTGGTGAAGCCGGCGACATTGGTTAACCCGTGGACCCAGGATGGGCTCTTTAAGCAGGTTGATTTGGCATCGCTGCTGATTCTCTATCAAACTAATGTTCGTTAAGACGTCTAATGCGCTTAAAAGCGCACTAATCTGCCCCCCCCCCCCCCACACACACACACACACACACGCACTCTTTTCCTGTCCTCCAGCAGGACGGCAGTTCTGACAGACCTACAGATGCGACGCGTTCAGAGCCAGCTGATGAGCCCTTTGTTGTAAACGCACGACGACAGGTAACACATGTCTGCTAACAGCTGTTGTATCACGCTGCCATTAGAACAGAATGTGTGTGTGTGTGGGGGGGGGGGAACTGCACGCCGGGGGAGGGGCTCGTAAAGGCAAACTGCTGACGGAGAAGGTTGTGATAAAAACCCTGTGGTCCAAAGGCGGATTTAGGCTTGACCGTGGAGGCCTGACCAAAATACTGAAGCATTAATTAAAATGGCAGCTTAAGAGCGCAGCCGCTGCTGGCATCGCTACAGCGCTAGCAGCGTTTGGTAGGTCCAGTTTTACCAGACAGACCTGCGTACGAGATTAAACCAGCTTCACTCAGAATCTAGCCGATTTGCATAGCATGCCGCTACGATTCGACTTGGAGTCGTTTCTATTCGTACTTCAATTCTAGTGTTGCTTTCCTCTAGTTATTCACATTTTTTCTAGCATTTTTATGTTAAATGTTCGGAAGGGGAAAAATCCACTTGAATGTAGCACGAGACAAAAAACACGCTTGTCCCGTAGCGGCTCCAGAGGAAGCTGAAGCAGAGTCGAGAGGTTGGAAACGGTTTAGAAACTTCTCACAGCAGCCCAACCCCGAACGACAAGACGGATCACATGGAAGTAGAGATGCTGTCAGGAGGAAGCGGGAAGCCAGGCTGTTGTTATTGCAATATTTTTATCAGACATTTAATTCTCTTTTTATTACCACCGAGACGGAGGTTATGTCATCGCCGGCGTTTGTTTGTCCGTCCGTCCGTCTATCTCACCACCGAATCTCATCTGGACCTGATCCAGAATGGAGTCAGGAATAAATATAAAAATGTAATCAACTCTGACTCACTTTGACTTTTCATGGTTGGTGTATAAAGACACCAAGAACAATCTAGAACCTTTAGGTGCTGATCCACCATGTGGACGGCGTAGATCCAGTTAGGAGGGGGACGAGCTGCTTGGGGGAGGTCTGCTCTCTCGTAGCGGTTTTCTAGTTTGGTGTGTTTTTTCTTAAATCAGATCAAAGTCTTCTGCGTGGTTTCAAAGTCTTCTGCGTGGTTTCAGGTTATTTGAATCTTTAGCAAACACAAACATGCCCGCGGTAAGGAGGCGCACACACACACCGTGAAACACACACTTCCCTCACGTCACTCTCCTCCAGGGTTTCCTGTGAGCCCCGGTTGATCATTTCCCTGTAATCTAATGCTCGGCTGCTCATCTCCGGTCGGCTTCTGCCACACGACTGAACATGATTTTTTCACTTTGTGAAAACATCAGCGGACGAGTCGTTCGAGATGAGACCACAGTGCAGATGAATCGGTGCGGTCGTTTTCAAAGGTTCATTAGTTCCACTGTGAATTGAGGGCGTGCGGCCGACACCAGATCAATCGTCTGATATAGACGGAAGGAGCATCCATATTTCTGCTGGCAATATTCCGTTTAGCAGAAACACGGAGAAACAGATTTTACAAACACATTCAGGCCGATTGAGGGATGTTTGGTCTGATTTGATTCCTGAACTGCCGCATAGAGGGGCATCCCCGGCACAAACTTCAAACAAAGAACAGAATGAAAACTGCAAATACTTCAACGGGAATTCCCTGTATTGTCTTGCGTCCTTCCATACAGGTCAAAGTTCAGGGTGAAACGGAATGACGAGGAAGAAAATCCCTGGATCCGACAGGGATTTGGGAGCGTTGGAACGACACAAAATCACTTTGGTGGGCGGTGGCGCTTGACCGAGTTTATTCCTGCTTTTAAGTTCTGAAACTGAGATGGTGTCCCGATCAGTAGCATGTTAGCAGGATATGTGCGTCCAAAAAACCCAAAGGCTGAACCTGGAGCCGGCAGCTGGACGGCGTCTCAAATCGCCTTACGTACGGAAAGTGCTGACAGGGCGATTATCTTAAACATCTGGATGGATCCACGGACGTATGCGGGACACCCAACGACACTCCGCTCGTTCAACCACATGGGCTTCCTGGCTTCCCCGACACCCGGGAATAAACAGTCCAGGCTCCAATTTCACGATGTAATCAAAACATAGAGCTTTGTGGGATCGCCCACAGGATAGGAGCTTGGCTGGGTGGCAGGATAGGGAGGAGGAGGAGGAGGAGGAAGAGGAGGAGGATGAATGAGGAGCAGTCGTTCGTTTATGTAACCAAGGTCAACAGCAGGAAAAACACAATAATCCTTGGCATGGGCAAAAAACAGTAAGAGCATGAGGGTGTGTGGGGAAGGGGGGGGGAGGAAATATGAAAACAAGCAGATAAAAATCACAGCTGGGGGCAGGGCCTCCTTTTGGACGGTCGGAGCTTCTGGTTTGACGTGGGGAGGAATAACTGAGAGCAGCCGCTAAAACTTTAAATAGCGACGGAGCGTGGTGGGATGCGGTTTGAAGGGGAAGTGGACGCCGCGACACTTGCAGGAGGAGGAAGCCCCCCCCCCCAGGAGCCACCGTGTCCCTTCAGATGAAACAAAGGAAACCCAACGCCCCAAAGACAAATCTGAACCTCCTGCTGCGCATCAGCGAAGGCCCAAAACAACAAACATCAGCGAGCGGCAGACTCTTTCCTACCTGAAGAAGAATTTCAGGTTGCTTTTCGTACCGTTTCCAATCCTTCCATTGCTCCTGTGAGGATGTCCCAATAATCTGCAGGCGGAAAAGCAGTCAGTAAATGTGCATTTCTATACTTGCCTCTTTGCCAAGAAGGTAAGAGCACAAAGTCAAACAAAAACCATCCGAGGATAACGAAAGGAATGACAAATGGCGAAATCTCCTCCATCTTAAAGCGTCGGCGGCTCCGGCCTCGTCTTATTAATTCAACCTGCGCAGGCGACGGCTTCAGGACAACAGCAAAGACCTTGTGCCTGAACAGCAGGCCACCAAAGTCACCTTTTAAAAACCCAGACGAATGGCAGCAGCAGAGAGGACAGACTGGCCCGACGCGACGCCGCAGCACAATCAGGACACGGTTAGAATTTAGAAAAGAATGAATCCTTGCTCTGAGAAAATGAGGAAGATTCAACTGAAGACTGCCGTTGGAGGCTTCAAATGTTAATGCTTGGCTGATTGGTATGCATCTCACAAATACTACTGGACTTTAGGGCTTGTCCCAACGTCCCCCAATTCACCCTGTCCTTTGCGTCGTCCTCCCTCACTACGTCCATGTATCGTCTCATGGGTCGACCTCTAGCCCTGTTCTCTGGCAGTTCTACCGGTACAGTCCCTGTCTCGCCTCTGGACATGTCCAAACCATCAAAGTCTGGTCTCCAAAACGTCTAACCTTCCCCGTCTCTCTTATTGTCTCATTTCTAATCCTACCCAACCTGGTATGCATCTCACAAATAAACGGGTTCGATTGAATTTAGCGCAAGAACAATTCCCTTTCCAGAGTCTTTCCCAGTCGTTTTGGCGTCTTAACTTGAACAGAGTTCGGTCAGACCTGCAGTTTTTCCGGTCCACATGCAGGGTTGTTTCAATAAAGCAGTCCTTCAGCTGGTCCCACGCTCGCTCCGCCCGCCCGCCCGGGATGCGTCGGGGCTTGTTTTATGGTTTCAGATGAACTCGCTGATGCGTTGTTCCCCTTCATCTTTGCCCCGGCGCTGCGAGGGCGAGGCCGAGGCGGAGCCGATTCGTATCACACAACGTTGCGTCGGGTTGAGCAAACAGAGGACGGACGAGTTATCAGACGGCATGGAGCGCCTTTACTTCAGGAACAAACGGAGGACTCGGGGCAACAGAGCCAAGTCCCTTTTGATGCCAGGCCAAATAAAGAAGCCTTATGTAAGAGCACTCGCAGCAACAGCCAGGCGCGCTCCCTCACGTGACGGGGCAAGTCGAATCCGGATGCGTTCGAGCCTTAATAGCTCCCTTTGTGGCCATGAATGGAGGCCGTGCCAATTTCAGCCAGGCTTCTCATTGATAAGAAACGTACAGTGACTCAACCGGAGACACGGCGTGTTCACTCACCCTCGCCAAAAACCAGTGAGTCACAGGCCAAACGAGGCGGACAAATCCCCCCCCCCCCCCCCAATCCCAGCCCTCGAACCAAAAGAGAGGCAGATCACACCCCGTTGAGTTTGGCTTGCGCCGGATGCCGCGAGGAAACAGGCCGAACTCAAATCCGGTCAGATTAACATGGGAAAGAAAAACACCAGCAGAGGAAGAGTGTGTATATTTAGGACGCAGGAGACGACGTGTCTTCTGCGTCCTTCAAACCAACCAGAACTGCCACAAGAAAGATCCTCGTGCAAAAACAAGACTTTAAAATAAAAAGATTTCCAGGCATTTTTAAGCCCTGAAATAGCTTTCAAGCTTTCACCCTCAACTCGGCAACGGTGGCGAATTCCGGTCCGCATGACGGCCACCATTATGTCCCGTTCTTTCCCCGGCTTCTTGATTTCGTCTGCTCGGTGGAGCCTGGAAATGTCCCCCAACACATCAAATAACGCAGATCCTCACCGGAGGAAATGACAAAGCGTCACCAAAACCAACAGTGCCACCATTCCTCGGCCGTCGACAGCGCGCCTCTGGCCGCAGGCGCTCTGTAATTAAATACCAGCATTTTCCTCCTTCGTCCCTTGGATCATGCACGCAGCATCTAAATACAACGTGTGCCCTGCCTCCTCCAGCTCATCGCAAGGGTTGCTGCCATTCTGCATCACTCTGAGGTCGGATGGCGACAAACTCCCCCAGAAACGAGGCAGAAAAGGCTCCAGTGGTGTCGGCTGAGGCTGAATTAAGCGTTGTGGCTCGACTCCATCAACGCAGGGCGTAAAGATCGTCCTTGGACGGACTTCTTTGGCAGCTGGGGACAGAAATGAATCTCGTAACGCTCGGCTGCGCATCCGTCTCCAAGCCTAAGCCAGAGGATGAACGCTTCCCAGCGACAGCTCGGTTATTACGTTTGATTGTGTTCTCTCGGTGAACACGGCAGCGCGGTGCCTCCGCGGCCCAATCGTTCATTTGCAGCGCTGCCTTTTCAAAAAGAAGGCTAAGCTTCATCATCGTAAGCCGACGACACGCAGCATGCGTGGCCATTCGCCCAGTCGATTAGCGGCGATTGATTTTCTTTCAGCGACAGAAACAGACGGGGTCATCAGCTCCGCTTCATCCGACCGCTTTAATTACCAACGCCGTTTTTTCATCCCTCCCCGCCGCCATGTGGTTTCTCTGCTCATTTTAAAGCCTGGAACTCCTTCCCTTTAGCGTAGCTTCAGAGGAATGGCATTTAAATGCTTTGATGGTTAATTGTTGCCGATTGCTTGTATTTTTGAGATATCTGGTTTCAATGCAACTTCGATAGGATGAAGCCAAAGACTCGCACGCTCAGGCTGATGTAGGTTAACCTGCATCGGTGCCTGGACTGAATGGGGCCATCCTCCGACCCGGCTCGGGAACAGGCCCGACCGTTCAAAACGGGATTCTGATTCAGGAGCGGCAAGATGGAGGATTATTTCACTGGGTCACAAAACATTTGTGGGTTTTGTATTTGAGTTTAAACTGTGAGCATCGATCTAAAACCAGTAATAACTCCGGGGGGGCGGGGGGGGGTTAACCACTGCCTTCACACGCCGCCTGATGGTGTCATCTCCACCCGTGAGGCTCTTTCACACATCGGCAGAGCGAAGAGTACAAAAAACACAACGCGGAGTGGACCTGATGAAGAGGAGGTGCAGCAGGTGTGTGTCCTGCAGCCGCCAAGCATCAGTTTGGATGAAGAAGATAAACTGGTGTCAACACAGGATGAACGATAAAAAAAACAAAACACTCTAATTATCAGCAGCAGGAAACCTTCTAAATTCAAGCAAAGCACAACAAAGAGTCAAGCGTGAGCTTGTTGTTCTTCCCAATGGCTCGGGATAAAGATCTGGATGTGCAGCCCCGAGGGCCATCAGCGAGGATACCACCCCCCCCCCCCCACACACACACACACACAATTTAATTTACAGAAGCACTTCCCCTCCACAAAATCAGGGCAAATCCAGGCTGGCAGAGCAGCTTCAGTGGTTTTATAATTTAAAACATGAGTCTTTTGCTTTTCCGATTTATAATTTCAGTAATATAATAATAACAAAACTACCCTCATCCCATAACCCCCCCCCACCCCACACACACACACACACACACGACTTAGTTTATACATCAGACCCGACAGAGCTAGACTGACGCCTGACTCCAATTTCAGTTCATTTAAACAGTGAGACAGAAGTTCAAGTGGAAAAGACTATTTTGCATAAATGGTAACAAAAGGTGTAAAGGGGGGGGGGGGGGGGGGGGGGTCGGCGTGGAACCAACCAACACGCAAACCAACCCGAGCAATGAACACATAAACACACGGCTCGCTGTGATTAAGTAGATCCCTACATACACATCATAGAAGCCTTCATCTCCCGAGAACGATGAAGAAGTTCAGAGTCTATTTCGGCAGTCGCTTCCGCCCAGGTCAGACCCGCCCCCCCCCCCCCCCCCCCAGATGTCCTCAATCTACGGATATGCATCCATAGCATATCTAATTCTGCTTAATAAAACTTTTAAAAGTGGAAAAAGGAGCCGCTATTATTTCCCATTTGATGCAGGAAGCCCGACAGCAGGAGGAGACGCAGATGATGAGATTACGGTCCACTCTGAGAGGATTGCTCCTCGCTTCGTACCTGTAATCTGCTTTTCCCATCAAATCAAACCCGGTGGAGGGCCGCCGGCTGGGAGAGCTGCTAACGCCGCTGCTCGAGTGTTGACGACGGTTTAGCATTAAAGCAAACATCAAACGGAGAGTCTGTTCAGAGAGGCTAATTAAGGTCAGTTGTGTAGCAACGCTGGTCGAAATGAGGACGATGACTCGTCAGTCCGTTCTGCGATGCAGAATGTCGCGTCATGGGGTCATCAGCTCATGATCAATAAGCAGACTGGACATGTGTAATCAATAAAGGCCTGCGGAAATCTTTTTTACTGAACATCTCGCTCTGATGTTCAAACCAATCGGCAGAGTTCTTCAGATTTACAGTATTGAATGACTGAAAATGACATTTCCCATGTCCTGGCAGCACATCAGAGGACCCTGAAGCGAAGCACCAAGAACCCTCGAACCCTGAACCCATCACCGTCCTGATGAAGCGTGTTGACGCATGACCTTTACCCCCCCCCCCCGTTATTTTTAAGTCTAGGGATAAAAAATAAAGCTACTCCTCGTTTAGTTTAAAGGATAAAAGAAACACAGCTGGATTATTTTATCTCTTATTAAATAATATCTACAGAAACGGGGTTGAGTAACTTTACTTTAACATCTTCTGTACTTTTTATAGTAATAAAACTTATTTATGGCATTAAAAACGTATTAAATCACATCGATTCTGGTATGATTAACTCTATAAATTACATTTTCCATGCAACCGAAAGCTTTTACTATGATGCGTGATGAATTAAAGAGTTCACAATGTCTTATTAGAGACAATAACTTCCCCCCCTCCAGAGGAGTGTGTGGGGGCGTATGAACTGCTCCGTAGTTTTCACCATGAGCAGAAGCCTAATCTAACAAATCATCACACCTGCGCAGGATGTGGTGAACCCCTAAAGAGCCGCACGAAAGGCTCACCACTGGTCGAAAGGACCGACAATATCACGGATTTGTGCTCCGTAATGTCAAAACCCACTCCCAAGATTTCTATCCCTGTTCAACCTGAAACACAGCAGACCCATGAAGGCAGCGTGGAAACGACTCCAACGTTCAACTCGAGGTTCTCCAGTGGAAACGACGTCTAATGCGTTTCTGTAAACTCCAGCAACAACGTGAAAACAGGAGCGCTAGTTGGTGCTATAAAAGGTTTACTGCCGGCTTCGCCGATCATCGCCCTGGCTGGGTGAGGCGTGAGGTAAGCCACCGGCGCTTTACGGCTCGTCGTCTGCACAAAATAAAAAGACAAACAAGGGGAAGCCAGGTTGGGAGGACTTCATGAGCGCAGACACGTTTTTACGTTTAATTCAGGCCATAATAAAAGACATTTATTACAACAGCGGCACGTCCGCAACAACCACATTCAGAACATTTAATTAGACAACAAATTATTAAACCTGGGCTCACGAAATCGTCTTATAGGATGATAATGCCTTTTACTTTGGCAACACCGTACGTCTTCCTGCATTACGGGGTCCATTTTAATTTAGCAGGGACCCCGTCGGTCCAGAGTTGTGTTGACGTTTCAATGGAAGGAATTTTGACGTTCCTCAAGCCGGAGGAGGTCTGGAGTCAGCCCAACGGCACAAGAGGAGTTTAGGTACCATTTACGCAATAATGGTTTTTACCTGCAAAGTTTGCTAAATGTGAAGACGCTGCAGTGTTAATGCAAGAAAAGCAGCTGGCGGTGTAACCTTCAATGCAGAAAAGACGCAACTTCCACCTTTTCTCTCGTGGCCCAAAGCTACGTGAACTTGCGGGGGGGGGGGGGGCACACCAACACATTCAAGACACTGAACCCCCCTCAAAGTGCTCCACATCCCTGGAAACAGAAGCCTGGTTCATTTGCAGCCAGATTAAGGCTCCTGAGGTGGAGCGGGTGGAAAAGATTATTCAGAGTAAGCAAGGAAAACCAACAACAACAAAGCGCTCCATTAATAACATGAAGAGTGTTATTTATGAAAGTCGCTCATTGGTGCAGACACAGAGGTCGAGTATGTTGTAAACCGAGTCATTACGTTACACCAACTCAAGCCCGGCAGCACAAAGCACGCTTTCTGGGCTGGATTAGTTGCACAGTGTGGCTCTGCTTTCATTCACCAGAATTACAGTCGAGCAAATGGGAAATGTAACCAAAAATTTCAGCTCGGCTTAAGGAATGCATAACTCAAAGTCTTGTAAATCTAACTGGGGGGGGGGGCAACAGAGCGGGCCGTCGCACTGCGTGTCAACGCTCGGCTCAGCCGCGAGTGGCAAAGGTCGTCGGGAAGTTCTGGCGTTCGCATTCAGAAAAAACACACCAACACTCACATATTCCTGCAAACGTTCCAAAGGTTTGAGAAGCTCTGCAGCTTTGAGTGTGTCTGGGGGGGGGGGTCATCATGTCAAAGCGAGGATAACAGAGCCCCGTGACCCCCTGTGGAGTGTGAACCAACAGGAAGTGTCATGGCAAGAGGTCACGGGATAGGCATCTTGAAAAAACACTGGCCGTGAGTGGACAGTGTGCAAACGACAACTCGGTGACACTTTAGCAGGAGAACACGAGGAGCTCCTGGTGAAAAGAAGCCCCGATGTGTTTGATCAGCAGCAGGGGGCTCTGAAAATACCGACGCGATGCTCCGATTCGTCCAGGATTTAAAGGCGAGTCTCATTTCAGGAGAGATATTCTGCTCGTGGAGCTGAAGCACTGAAGCGAGGTAGCTTCAAACAGCCCGGGAACCGGTACTGGTGGAGTCCATCAGCAGCCAGCCAAGGTCCTGAACCTTTAATACGCCTGTCCAACATTCGTCTTTGGCTTTCTATGGCAACCCCCCCCCCCTTTTCCCAGGATAGAGGGCATCTCCCCCACCCCCACCCCGGAGTTGAGTCGATTTAGGGGGAGCTGTCTGGAGAAAAAGGGTGTTTCTGGGGAAACTGAGCGCTCACTGTTCTCCGAGAGCTTTCATGGTTGCCACTTGGCAACAGTCGGCATTTCAAAATGCTGATTTTCATGGTTGCCTGCGTGTCACGAAAAGCCCCCCGCCCCACACACACACACACACACACACACACACGGGGCGGCGTCGCCGCAGCAGATGCCTCTCGCATTGTTGCCTCTGGAGTCAAAGACTAATGCTAGCCGCCTGACGTCATGTAAATGATACTCGATTTCAAGCTCGGGTCTGAACCCATTCATTTCTCGTCACAAGCCAGAATGAGCGGCCACCTGCCTGACTGTAGTCGCGCCATGAAAAGAGCAATTCGACAGTGGCAAAGGGAATTTCACGCCGGCTACCAGTCTTTAAATGTGACAAGAAATCTCAAAGTTTCTAAATTCACATGTTCCCACAGGTGCTGGATTGACTTTCAAGGTAACTTTAACTAATTTTTTTATAGTATTTTTTGAATGTTAAAGTTTCCAGGTGGTGCATCCTCCTGGTCCTAGACCACACCCACCTGTCCTACCGCTGAGGAGAAAAATACATCGCCAGTAAACACCAGCTGTTTTCCAACTGACAGACACATCTTCCTCTTCCTCTCCTTCTCCTCCCCCCCTTCCCTGTCCTCTCGCAAGGTATGCCTTCACCTCTCAAACCCCCATCCCCCCGCCTCACAATCCCCTTCTCTGGTTGGCTGGTCTTTTCAACCTCATTTTAACAAAAGGCACAAAAGGAGGCAGGGCCAATCCCCCTCTTTACCCCCCTACAAAGAGAGAGAGAGGGGGGGGGGGGGGGATAAAACCTGCAGGCCACCTCTTCCAGAGCTGCAAAGAGCAAACCCAGCCAAAACTATGCACATTCAGACATGCAAAAGCATGCAAACAGCGAGCCTTTCCTAGCACCTGTGTGCAGCATGCACAGGTGCAGAAAATGCTAAAGTGAGCACCACAGAACCCCTGCTGACGGTGTGCCTCGGCGGGCTCAGATGGGAACGTCGAGCATGTGCCGGAGTCTTTGTGCGCTTCTGAAGCTGTCGGAATCCGTGCAAGTTCTTTGGAGTGTGGATGCTTTTGAGGGGTGGGGCTACGCCTGCAGCTTTTCACATGTATCCGTTTTCCAGTGTGGTGCCACGCTGCCAAGCATTCCTGAACCAGTGTACCTTTTTAACAAGTCGCCATTGTCTGGTTTTATTTTCTAGAATTCTCCACCTGCTTGGGGGAACTGAATTTGGATCCCTGGAAATATTAAACGCCAGCGCCAGCTACCTTCCCGGGCTGCTGGAAGAAGTTAGCTGTAAAAAATTGGCCTTTGAAACTAACTACTGGATCTGTAACAAACCAGGAAGCTGTGGTCTCGACTCAAGTATAGAACCAAACTTTTTAATGATTAACATTCAGGCTCTGACAAATTATGAGGGGGAGGCACACCTATTACTAAAATGCTTTTGAACTAACGATGCAAAATATTTGAGTGAAGTGCACACGGATAAAGGGTGCCGGTGAGTTCTCAAACACGAACAAAGCACATTTCTACCAAAATATTTTCGACATGAGAATGAGCAAATACCTCAGAGTGAAGCAGATACAGAACATTACCGTGTGTTTCTTCATTTAATTCAAACAGCAGGAAAGTGCTGCTCATGAAATGGTTAACAAAAGAAAATTACGAATTTACGGACATTAAAATATTAATCGTCCAAGCACGACAACGTTAATCACGGAGTTCCTCAGGGTTCTGTGTTTGGACCAATAAGGAGACATTGTTTGATTGTTACTACTTTTGCAGCTGGCTCGCCGATGGCCGAATACCACCATGAACAGGCTGTGCAACAACTGCTCTGGATCAAGTCATCCTGTAAAACATTGAAGAGGACAAGCTCAGGCTAAATGCAAAGTCATTCCTGTCCAAAGCCTCCTGGCACCATGTACATTTGGGCGTGTTCGGTGCTCCCTCCACCCTCAGCCTACCGTAGGCGGAGGTCTCATGTCCATGTCACCCTCTCTCTCTCCCTGTGCCTCTTTCTCTGAGGGCGTTCTACAGACGGCGGCTTCAGCCCAACAGACAGAGGGGAAATGATACGGGAACACAGGTATGCATGAACGCAGGCGCGAGGGAATACTGACGAAATGAGAGCTGTGGAAAGTGACAAGTGTTGAGTTGGAAGGAATTAATCAGGGGCCTGGAGGGCGAGATGAAACTACAATTTTGCAAAAGAGCATGATGTGAGGATCTTGTGGCCGTTTAGTATGCAGGACGTGAGCAGCCGACCAATCAGGCTGAACATTTGAGAAGTGAGAGGAGCAACAAAAAGATTTCCATTCCTTGAGCAAACTTCACTAATCTGTGATCAAAGAGAGTTTGTTCACACTCGGGAACTTCGGTTAGAGTAAAATAAACTCTGGCTTAATTTGCTCCACTGGTGTGACCAATAAAACCCAAACGTTATCTATTACATCTTAACCGACGAGATTTTCACTGATCCTAAACATTCAGCTACTAATGATGAAACGGCATGCGGCTCGGCCAAACCGTCCCGTCACGTGTTCTCCTGCTTCAACGCTGACCTTTGGAAACCTCATCAGCTTTACTCAACAATTGCAGAACACACACACACACACACACACGCACACAATGAGCTGCATGTGTGGAAGCAACCAGCGTATCCTGATGAGTTAATAATTCACACTCCTATACAGAATAGCCCTCCTGGTGCTTCAAAGGGGATTTCAACACAAATTTATTTTACAATGTATCAGGGTCTCCATCTACATATCTGCATAATGAACAGGCCACCGCGTCTAATTAAACCCCCAGAGACCGCTGACGAGTGGTATCAGTCGTTATCAAAGAAACTCCTTTTTAAAAAAAAGAAAAGAAAAACCATTCAAGGCCATTTCTGATTCAGAATCGGGGCACTGAAAGCTTCATCCCATCCAGCTCAGGGCTTAGAGCCGGGACATACTGTTCACTGAACATTGCACTAAGTAACAGGAGGGGGGGGGGGGTGTAAGGCAGTCGGGACCGGGTCCGGGTCTCTGGGAGCAGCAGCGCAGCTCAAACGGGCCGACCCGCCAGCGAAAACAGACGAGAAAGCATCACATATTCACGCTCCTGTGGCTTCAGGGATTTACTAATCAGCCTGAAAGTCGGCAAAAGAAAACAAAAAGAAGAAGATACCCCGCCCTCTGAGCTGCGTTTGAACTTTGATCCCAGCGTACGGACATTACGCATGAATATTAAAATGGCTCCCCCCAGACACACGTACAGTATGCCACGTGATACTTCACTTAACGAAGCGTCACGCTAGCTTAAATACTTCAGCCCACATGCTGGCTGTACTAGATTCAGAAGAGGCTATATTCAATGTCTGCTATCTATAGCACGGTGGTGGTGGGGGGGGGGGTAATAAGGAGGAAGAGGGGCACCTCGGATCGGATTCCACCCGTCATTTATCCCTCACTCTGGGTTTGCACCGCCACCATATTGTCCCTAATCTGGACGCATCTGTCGGTCGACGAAGCTCCATTAAACAGCCAGGCCGCTCCGATGAGGTTCCCGACCTGATGCTTAGTGACGTAATTAAATTGAGTATTTAATCTGGCCATGGGAGTGGAGAAGTCCTCGACCCCTGCCGAGCAAGCCGAGCCGACCGTCCTTCTACTAACGCGTACTTTTAATCCCGCTAACTGCCGTCGGAGGAGGCTCGCGCCAGATTATGATCCGCTGTTGCTTTCTGCTCGATGAAAATCAACGGAATTAAGATAAAGTGATCAGCTAAAACATGCAGCTTTCCTCGGCCCTTGTACAAAATTTCATGGCAATCAATTCTGTAGTTTTTGCATATATATGAGTAGAAAAATTCTCCACAACATCCTAAAATCCTCAATGTTTTCCTCTGTCCACACGACCCACTCGTCCGTCATCTCCTTTATTTCGATAATGTTTTAAAATGCTCAAAAAGAATCTTTATCTGGATCCGCTCCATTCCAAGATTTAACCAGTTCTCACTTCTCCAATGATGAACCGTTCCGTCAAGTTTGGTGAAAATCCATCAAGCGTTTTTTGAGTAATCCCGCTAACGGTGAAAACGTAAAGGCGCATAGCCTCCTTAGCTTAGCATAGATTGACAGAAGGAAAGCTATTCCAGGCTTCTGCGAATCCTTATATTTGAGTTTCTAAGAGAAACTTATTGAAACGATTATTAAAACAGCAACAAGCTCCCATCAGCTGCCAGACATAGAAAACTAGAGGTCAACGCCCCCCACCCCTTCACCGTTTGACCTTTGACACCTCGACTGTGACAGAATCTGCGAAGGAAATCTCGTTTGTACGAACTTTACGGCCTCAGCCGTCACAAATCCCGTCCGTTTCCCGCAGAAATCTGAAACAGCCAAACGTCAGCTTGATTTAAACAGAAAACTTTCCAGTCGAGGTTTCGGGTTAAGCCTTCCAAAGGTCGAATGAGCGCACCATAATGACGCCATTTATACACAGGGTCAAAGGTCATTTTGCCAGCCCAGACCGCTCCGGATCCTGGCCTCTGACTCTGTCCGGGTACAAGTTGAGAAACGGGCTAGCCGTTTCATTGACAATAAAAACACGAGTTCCCTTTAGGTGTCAAAGACATTCATCCGACATGAAGCACAGCGCTAACCGGCTCGTCACACTTCAGTTTTCCAGAAAATCCTAAACTGGGAAAGAGTAATTCGGGGTGATACGAGTTGGTCCCAAAATAAAATCATCCGCTCTACAACGCCAACAGCGTCTCGTTCAGACATATCGCTTCTAAAGACGGGCCCCGAGTCCAACGCTTGGCATGGCGTCTGAGTGATAAATGTTCCCGGGAAGCATTTCGTTTATTACGGCGCTCCGAGGGATCTTTTTGTTCCAGTCCAGACCAGAACCGGCTTCCTGCTGCCATCGAAGAGAAGGAAAAGCTCCTCATCTCAGGAATTACTGACTTAAATAACCAGGAGGCACGAAGTCTGAACACGTCGGCTTTTCCACTGATCTTAAATAAATGAGCATTCATCATCATCATCATCTTCATCATCATAGTCCACCTCATTTCCTGTCTTAAACTAAGCCATCAGTCCTGCTATGAGGCGGTGGTATAGCAGATGGCTGAGGTATAAGACGGCACTAAACTGTGAAAGGAGTCCTTCGCCCGAGGGACACGGGATGTCCCTCCCCATGGCTGCTGTCCCCCCCCCCCCCCCCCCCTCCCATGAACCTTGTTATGAACATAACACAAATTCCAGCATACATTCATCTACATTCAGGCTCCCCTCCCTCGCATGCTTTATGAGCATTTGCATTTTATAGGGCAGGAGAACTCCTGGATCATTCCAGAGACTGGTGGGATTTGAAGGAGGCGGGACGTAATCTGGGAATATTGGAGCCATTCATGAGGAATAGGCTAAGATTCCTCAGGAAGGCTGAAGATGCTTCAGGTTAGCAGTGAGCCGGAAGGTCTCCACAACCATTCTGTCAATAAAAGCAGAATTCCGTTAATTCTGTGTGCTGGATGAGTTAGGTAACTGTTAACCCGTGATTGCTGCTAGCTCGGCTAACGCGGCTAACGTGGATTAATGAGCAAAAGATGAATGAAAAAGTGCTGAAAGGGTTAAACCGCGGCTTCGCGGAGATGTGTGAAGTTAAAAGTTTTTTTTGTTTGTTTTTTGTTTTTTTAAATAAGGACATTTATGGGGAAATTCACGAGGCAGACGTTCAACACAAACACGAAACAAGAGGAAAGCATTTAAACGCGGATCGATAAAGTAGCGCGCTGTCCGGCGGCGGACGACGCGGCTACGCAGCAGCGACGAGCGCCCACCTTGCTCCGGGTCCTGCCGACACTTGCTCGCTTTACTTCAACTTTCCGCCTCTTTCATTTGTCCGGTATCCGTTCAGCAGGTATCCGACACAGGTGACGTGATTTCTCGAGGTTGCGTGACCGTGAAATGTCCACCGCCGCTCAGTCCAGACTTGCGCAAATTTCCCTCCAAGGTATCCAACTTTCATTTGTTTACACACCTGAGTGAAAAGGATTTAATAAAAAACAACAACACGCGTGCAGTTATCCCACGCAGGAGTGTTTGTTTTAGTTTCTCCTCCACGCCCGGTCTCCCCCGGCAGGTTTCTTCTCCCACATGTAGCCGGTGGGAAAGGTCTGGCGCTGCGCTCCGTGTCCGGCTCTCCACGGGCGTAAAAAGGGGGTTGGCAAAGGGGGATCGCCGTGGTGCCTTCAGGGACTCCTCGGGTTTCTAGACTCACTTGCGCAATAAAAGAAATAGCCATATCCGGAGCCATAGTAATAATAACCGCTATTGTTAGTATTAGTAGTGTTGTTGTTGAAGGAAATCCTTTATTTCTATGCATTTTCTTCCAGCATGTTGCAGTACTTGTAAAAATACGAAATAAAATTAGAGATAATATAATTTATATATTAAGATGAACTTTATTGATTCCTCATTGGGAAAAGTTCACCGTCACAGCAGCTCAAAAGACAATATAAAAGGAAATGTAGGAGAACAATAACAACACTGATTTGGGGCCACTTTTGCCTGCAGTGTGAACCATATAACCGCAATTTACACTTTATCTATTCTCTGCCTACAAAGAAAACAAGCTATAAGGAAATATTAGTAGAGCAATATCTAAATGCTTCAAAAGTGCTTCAAAAGCTGTGCTCTCTGGAGTTTTAGCTCTAATGTCATTTAGGCAGACCGCACAGACTATATTGTAAAGATAAAGATGCTGAACACTCACTGAAATCACGTCAAAGACAGGATTCAACTGAGATGCACAAACATTTCCGATAACTTTGAAGGCAGCACTGTCAGCAGGGGAACTGACTGGTGGATGAAGACCCCTGCTGGCCGACTGGAGACATGCACCCAACGTGAAATGTGTAATGCATGGTCGGATAACATGTCTGAACTCATCTTACTTTATACTTTCAGCACATCTTTAACGGCATTTTTTCAGTCTTTTATTTAAAAATGAAATTCATTCGAAACTTAAAGATGTTTTGACCATTTTTTTTACCACTGGATTTTCTTTCAGAACTTGTTGCAGGGTAGCAGAACAGCTCCGATCCATCCAAGGCTGAAAAGTCCACGTTAGACCTAAAGAAGGCAGCACTGTTTGACTGAGTGTTTAGCATGGAAGAAAGGAGTCAATGGCATGCACTTCATCAGTCTGGGAGGACAGGTCTGAACACGTTGCACTTACCACAGGGCCACTATTAGTACGCAATAAACTAAACACAGTGCAGACTCTAAACACGACCGGAGTTCATGGCAGCATTTCACCCGGGACTCAAAGGGAGACGGCGTTTCTGTCCGTTGGTGTAAATGTCTCACTGAAGGCCTGCGATCCTTGCAGGGTGACGGAGACGTGCGTTTGCAAAGTGGAAAAGCAGAGCGTGAATTAGCATGCCTGGCCATCACTCGTGTCCCTGTGGGGAACACTGAGCCATTCAGCCCCCCCGTCTCAGGACCAACTTGTCTTCAGAGAGGAGCTGAGGGGGATTATGGGACGAAGGTTGGAAGGCTGTGGAAGGAGATGGGGGAGGTGTGGGTCAGAGGGCAACCCCACCCCTCCTAGTATGATAATTATTTCTTTTAGAGCGACAGAATCTCCAAACTCAGCTCTGATTATACTTTTATACATAAATAATGGTCATAAAAGGAAACGTTTTAACTCTAAATGAAACTTTTCTTCCATCACTGAGGGTTAATTGAGGACATTTGGTGTAAAAAAAAAAAAAAATGCCCATGCTCGGCCTGATATTTGAAGTCTGTCATCATTTGTGCCAGAGCCAGTCTCCATTGAAAGAGGAGGAATGAGTCAAGGGCCCCAGAAACACCCCGGGGTGTGGAGGCCTGCTTACGTCAGGGAGATTTCTAGCAGCAAACTTCAGAAAATGAAATAATTGCCCGGAGCACCATGGAAGAGTCCAGTCATCTGGTGTCAGAGTACATGGAAAAATGTACCCTCTGCTGGGAAAATTTACACAAATGCCTCCTCAAGCTGGAAAAAAACCTTAGAAACTGTAAAGAATTTGTTACATAACTGGAGACTTTAGCATCATAAATACAGAAGCATGTTGTGCAAAAGAAATGTGGTGTGGATTTGATGTTAGTTAGACTGGAACCATTGAGTGACCCAGATCATTTATTTATTCATTTGGTTGATTTAAATGTGGCAAAAAGTAAAGAAAAACACAAATTAATATGTTTTTACTTCGGATACTATGCCAATAATTTACTGATTTGAAAACCATTAATTCAAATAAAATAGTATTATTATTATTAGCTATTATATATAAACATATATATAGCTATAGATAGATAGATAGATAGATAGATAGATAGATAGATAGATACTGTGCATTTAAATGACATACAAAGAAGTTTCACACAGTGTAACAGAACTAAAGCTACTAAATGGATTCAGAAAAAAAAAAGTTTTTGTTAAAAACATGTAGTTTGAAAAGCCTGTTTCAGTGTTACCATGGTTACTGCCTGGTTATTGTTCCTTGTGATTCTTAGCCGTGACACTTCTTGTGTCCGCTAGATGGCGAACCGGCGCTTTCTTGTGTTCCGGGCTGTTCCTACCAGCTGTGCTCTTATTTGTAGCACCGAGTTATGTAACATAACGGATAATGCGACCGGTGCCATCAAAAAAAAAAAAAAAACTGCGAACCAACACACGCTTTGTTCTTTTCCGCCGGACGCGCGCAAGAGAACGTCGGTACGTGCGCGCCTTCGTGACGTGTAGTGGTAACAAAGATGGCGGCCACCGGTGGCTCAGCAAGTAAGCCGACTTTGCAGACAGTAATTTTACCATGATTTTGTTCATGACGTACATTTTTGTCATCGCATTTTAGCTGCTTAATAGTTCATCCGTTACAATGAGCGCGGCTGCGGCGGAGCTGAAACACTAGCGAGGCTCTCTGCATTACGAAATCATGTCATGAACGCGACTAGCTAGCTACTTAGCTCACTAGCTAGCCGGACTACAATCTTTGACCAGTAATCGACCGATATACAATAAGAAATTATACCCTGTAAAAAAAATTAAAAAAAAGCTACACGAAAATGAAATGTACACAAGAGACCACGTTTGTGTTGGATATCGGCTGGTTGCTCCGATAAATTGGCGGTGACCCTAGAAACTAGCTGGAAGGCTGGAGGAGTTGCTTGCTAGGATACAATTAGCCGGTAACTGAACGATCATGTCATTCTAGTAGAATGACGTCAACACAAAGGTTTCTAAGGGGTGTCACTCAAACGGGTTTGATACCTTGGAACAGATTAATGCATTTTATTTAATATAATCTGTTCTCATTTGCAAAGCTAATACCATTACGAACGTAGTGAACATTATTCCCAGCTATTCAACACTGCTGAGAGTAATGCTATTGTCGTTGTGGTAGTAATGTGGTAACTGTCATCTATTGAAATCAGCCATGGACTCTGCTGTCATGGATGACCTAATAGATGACTAAATAATCCGAGGATAACGTGTTAAGTTAAGATGGTTAGGAGCCTGGGGAGGTTTAGCTGCCGAATGACCTTCTCATCTCTCAGTTTCGTGCTGACAGTGTTCCGGTATTTGGAAAGTCACATTCAGACAGACTCATTTTCCGATTAAACTTTCCTGTGTGTGTTTGGAAGTCGTACCCCGCAACTTTCGTCTGCTGGAGGAACTGGAGAAGGGCGAGAAGGGCGAGAAGGGAAGAGGAGACTGCACGGTGAGCTGGGGCCTGGCCAGCGATGACGACATGACGCTGTCTCACTGGACTGCCACGATCATCGGCCCGGCAAAGGTGGGACAGCCTCCGACGCTTTCACACGCCATGGCATCGGGTTAAAAATGCCGTTTGGTACACGAAGGCCACACGTGCTCAACGTGTGCCGGCGTTGTGGGTTGTTGGTAGAGAGGAATACGTCACGTATGCGCTAGTTAGCTCGCTAATGTGCAGCATTTACGACGCTAACCTTGTTCCTCAGAGTCAGGAACAAATCTGTTGAAAATGTCCCGAGAGGACCGGGGACCGGCTGTTGGAAGAAAGCAGCATTTTATTTTGAAAGCTGTTTCTGTGCAGCAGAAGAATAGAATTTGCATCAGTGCCACGTTTCTTTGGTTGCAGACCCCTTTTGAAAACAGGATATACAGTCTGCAAATAGATTGTGGATGCAGATACCCAGAAGTCCCTCCTCAAGTTCGCTTTTTGACCAAGATCAACATGCATGGCGTGAACAGTTCAAACGGCGCGGTGAGTATTTACCCCCGCCCCCCGCCCCCCCTGCCCCTATCTATTGGGATTCTTCAGTTTGTTATTACCAGTAGGAGAACAGAGTGAGCCCTCTGCTGTGTAGAACAGCTTTGTTTTATAATAGCTCTGTAATTGGCCCCGAACTAATTAAAAGACGTCATCGGTCTACTACTGATGTTCTCATATAAATTGGGGGGGGGACATCTAAACGGATTTCCTCCTGTCCTGTCCTTTTCAGGTGGACGGAAAGACGATGTTTGTGCTGTCGAAGTGGAAATGTGAATACAATATCCAGGAGGTCCTTCTGGCGATCAGAGGGTACATGAATTTAAAAGAGAACTCCAAGCTCTCCCAGCCGCCTGAAGGCCAGTCTTACGGCAACTGAAGCCCCAGCTGCTGTCCCTCGCTGCCCCCCCCCCCCCCCCCACACACACACACACACCCCTCCCAGACATCATGTAATCAAAGACTCAACTCTCGTCCTTCCTGTGGAGTCGCTCATCGGATCGAAGGGGGGTGGGGGGGGGGGGTGCAGCTCACAGGCACCCGCCTTGCAGAGCAGACGTTACGAAAACCGAATTCTGTACGTCTTCCTAATGTCATCGTTCATCATGTTTATGTTCCAGATTCTAAAATAAGCAACGACGTGATCGAGAGCACCGATCATCGGTGTGTTTGTCCGCCGGCTCCCCTGACAGAGGGGGGGGGGGGGTAAATAAATACTATAATAATCTCAAATTCCCCATCTTCCACAATCCTGAACACGCGAACGAGCGTCAACGGGGCACCGCTGGCCCGTCACTCATGTTTCCAGACCTGTCTTCATAGCGCGTTGTGATAGTGATTGATTATCAGCAGCGAGTGGGCGGGGCTCCAGGTCCGAGGGCTTTCCCTCGTCAGAGGTGTAGTTTGTGGGACCACCACTGGCCTGTGCAGAGCAGGAGGGCTGCCATTTGGGGTTTTTAGTCTGGTTCTTTTTGCTTTTTGTGTTCTGGCTTTCGTTCTCTGGTCTCTGGGGTGACCCCTGTTTATTCCACAGAGTCGTCTCTTTAAGCGGTGAATGCCCACTGAATGCAACGTGTGGCTTTGGATGTTTATTTTATAACAGGGGTTCTAATCAGGGTGATGGTGACCTGTTGCATGGTTTTATTTGAATTAAACGTTATTACTTTTGCACGTCTTTGTGTCGTCATTCTTTCCTCAGTTTGCTGGCTAAAAAATAAAAAAGCAGCATCTCCACGCAGCGGCTGCTGTCGCCTCTATTAACGTGAGACGGGGAAAAGATGGTGCCGTGACCCGGGCTCAGGGGGAACAGGCCTGTGAATCTGCCCCAGATGTTTTAAAAAGAATGACCAGAATCCTGATCAACTCGATTTGAAATGATTTTTCCACCAATTGCTTACTCCGCTGTGATGACCAAGCGCTCCAACAGCCCGACTCACAGCGTGACAGTGAAGGCAACCTTCTGTGCAGAGCGCTAACAAGCTAACGCTAATTCAACCAGCGGTTCCCTTCGGTCCCGGGGCCAGTAGGCCATGTTCACATAATAATTCTGATTATGGCCACTTTTATAAATAATCCCGAATGGGTTCTACATCCTGCTGATGAGGAGGCAGTGTGAACAGTCAGACCAGAACTCGCGTGGACAGGAAATGAAGAGCCGCGTCGCGAGTCAGAAGGAAGCCTCACCATCAAGAGGCGGAGAAACTCGATTTCCCACTAGACAAGAATTAAACCGGTTTCATTTCGCTTGTCGTCACAGGATCAGGTGAGACGTGGCGCAGGGGAGAAACGCTGGCTGAACCTGTGAGATGATCTGAGGGAGGATCTCTGACCTTTGACCCCGAATGTTATTTCCTCATAAATGCACAATTCCAAAGGGCGATTTTTAGGATATTTACAGATCAAAATAGCGCCTTCTTGATGACGTCACCATGACGCCTGGGAGCAGTGATACAGCAACTATCTTTACAGTGGCATAAAATGGATTGTACTTATTGTCCGTGTTTTCTTGCATAAAGCTGAACGCATCAGGGAGTTTCCTTTATCGCTCATAAATAAGAATGATTGTTGTGTGATGGTGCTATGATGCCATATTCTTAAAGCGTGCCCCTTCTAATCTCAAATTCATCTTTTTTGGGGGGGAAACCGACTGTGATGCGTTTGAGGAATCCTTGAAATGTAAAACTCAGTAATGAACTCCGCCGACTGGATGCCACTCCATTGGTGGCTTTCTCACGTGAAGCGTGGGGGGGGAGTGTAAACCAGTTGTGGGAGGTGTCAGATGGTTGCTCACTTACACACACACTCGGTCGCTCACTTACACACGCACACACACACACACACACACACAGGACCTGCTGTGTGTTTAGGGCTACGCAGAGCAGTGTGAAGAAGCCCATCTGCTCACAGGGTCAATACCACTCTCTCTCTCTCTCTCTCTCTCATACACACACACACACACACACACACACACAATAACAGACGTCATGCTGAGCTTGCCAATTAGTTAAATGAGACAGATTTTTCTCCTGTGTTAATTTGCATTTTTTATGGCGAGCACATGCTTTTAATTCTCGCGTTAATGGGCTTAATTTAAAAAAATAATTTTATGCATAGTGATGAATTCGCTCATTCTGCGTGATATGGCTAACTTACAGGAGTGCGTGTCTGTGCACATCATCTGCAGTCCATATTACGTCTGATTTTTATTGGATTCATTTTACACCCTATAATTTCTGGTGATCACGCTGGCCTTGAACACACCACCGTCTGCTGTTGAACTGACAGATGTTTCCTGATGTGTGCTTTGGGTTCCTCGTAAACCAAGAGGATGGGTCCGACTATGGACGCGTGGTTGTGTTTCTGCACCAGAGCGTCGTTATCTTTGTGATTAAACAATGCAAATCTGGTTTAAACGGTCTGTCGGGATCTGGAAACTTCCGAGACTCCAATTGCTGTTCATTTAAGAAAATAATATTTGATTAGCTCCCAGTTCCTCCTGCCAAAGGTAGCCATTCGGCAGGAAGTCTCTCTCTGATGATGCGGCAAAGTGACGATAATGAGCGAATATCCATCACCAGGTCTAAAAGGGAGCTTTTAGCCAAACTGCAAAAGTGCCTTGTCACATTTGTTTTGTACTTAAAACGCTCTCTGGATCCTGGCAGGCTGGTCTTAACTTTGCGCTGGCTGTGTTGACGTTAATAATCTCCCACATCCGTCCACTCCTTAACAAAATGAGCAATAACCCAGAGTGAGTGTTTGTGAAATGGAGAGTCACCAGACTGGGGTCGCCGGGGCTGTAAATCTCTCTCCTGGTGTGACAGAGTCTGGCCCTCCTTGGCCCGGCCCGGCCCGGCCCGGCAGCACGGATGGTCGTAAGGTGACGGAATGCAACCCCCCCCCCCCCCACAACCACCACCAGTTATCCAGCCATACAACCGTGCACCTCCCCTCCTCATCCTCAGAACCATTATAAAACCCCAGCAGATGGCCAAGAGACAAAGGGTGTGCAAGGGTGAGAGGCCCCCATCGCCCCGGCCTTGATTTTCCTGGTGACCCCCCCCTTACACACACACACACACACACACTTTAAACCACCTTTTCCAACAAGCAGTACGTCGTCTGTTGTTGTGGGATTATCTTGAGCCCGATGAACGTTCTCCCTCGCCCCCATCAGCTCGAACGCCTCGTGCCTCTGAATTTTCTCTTTTCTCCGCCGTCTCCGTGCAGATGTGACGATTTAGCCTCTATTCCTCACTTGGAGCAAGATGAGCTCCTTTAATGTGGAGACATTAGCCTAAATGATTTGCCGTCTCCTTCATCAGGCAGGAGCCACCCATTTGGGGGCCCCGCGGCAGGTAATTCTCCTTTTGACAGAGGATTGAACTGGCCGGCGCTGAAGGGTTATTTGGCGAAGAGCCATTTAAGGTAAGTGCTCTCAAGGCCGGCGAATGACACTTGTAGAGACAATGTCACTCCCACTGACACCATCAGATGATTGTGTATTGAACGAAAATGGAGGCGCGGTGTCGCGCTCAGGCCAGGTATAAGCAGCATTACTGGCAGGGTGAAGTCCAAGGCAAGCATCCGGGGAAGAATGGATCCAGGAGGTCTCTGTGGAGGATCTGTGTCGATACCAGGGGCCAAGGACACCGGGATGTGGACCGTGAGGTGAGCTTATTTCACTGATGTATGCTGCATGATCATGTTTTTCCACAGAATCCAGGATCTCTTCTGGATCATCACCAAAATGTTCCTGGTAGCATTCCCAACATTTACTAATATCCGTCTGCAGCCTTTTGAGTTTAAAGTCAGACAGACAAATAAAACCCGGCTGAAACATAACCTCCCTGGCGTGGCGTGGCGTGGCGTGGCGTGGCGTGGCGTGGCGTGGAGTGGCGTGGCGTGGCGTGGCGTGGCGTGGCGGTAACAATCAGCGAGAGTTTGGGTGTCTCAGGACACGTTTACCCGCCTCCTGGCAGAGGCTGCGCTAACGTTACCTGCATTGCTAATCGAGTTAGCAGCTGCTACAGCTACAGCTAGTAGCATTATTTGTCCACAGTCTGCCACAATCATCCGTTCTGGCTTCATCAGCCCGGCCTGAGTTTGTCTCGGCGGCTGCGTCCGGCCTCCGTCTGGCCACGGCCTCTGACAAAAACACATGAATTCATTTTGACATAAAAATATTCTGTATTTTTGGGGCACAGTGGGATGCGTTCTGGGATTAAGACTCTTCTCTGCGGACGAATCAGGAACGCGCTATTCCGCACGCAATCATCCATCCAGCTCCTCAACCAACCGACAGGAGCGCAGGACCAATCGTCTCATTTCACCCTCTTCCCTCAGGCGCGTCATCATCCCATCTTTTCCCCCCTTTCATTACTCTGGGTTTTCCATTTCGGACGGCATCTGCAGCCCCTCCCCCGAGACTCTGACGTCCATCGGAGCAGAGGCCAGCGACTCGCGTGATTGATGACCCCCGGAATGGAAAGGAGGGAGATGGACAGATTCCTTTTATCAGGATTGAGGGCTGACTAAATTAAAATGCACTTGAACCCCCCCCACGTTGTTTGGCATCTCCGCCAGCCTCCTCAGCCTCCTCACTGTATCCTCTGTCCTCACCTGATGGCTGGGAGGGTTTTTATTTTGTTGTTGTTTTTTGCAGCAGTGTGAAACGCAAACCAGCACCTTCCAAATTGTCTCGGGGTGTTTTGTTATTTGCTCCCACAGAAGCGTTTGCGAAGGCGGATCTCGGCGGAGCGTTCCTCACACCATTTGCAAAACAAAAACAAAAAAAACATGCCCGATAAAAAAAAGTATGAAATGTGTTGGAACATAAATCACAAGCTCTCACAATCAACCTTTGGAAAAACATGCATGAGCGAAGAGGGTAAGTGTCCCATTCTGCCGCTCGCTAAGTGCTGATTAAAGGAGAAGAGACAATCACTCCCTTTCACTGCCGTGCAGCTGCCGAGTCGTCGGATGGCAGAGTCGGGAGATTTTTGTGGAGGTGCTGAAAAGACGCCTCGGTGAATGGGGCCTGCGTTTGTTTTTCAGATGGCTCTCTAATGACTGGATGTGATTAACACAAATGATCTCACTTATCACAGCTCAACAGGCTCACGCAGACAGTCTGGATGCGGTCGCCACGGCGCTACTTATCCCCGCGTCTAATCAGGCTGCGCGGCCCGTATCACGCACACAATGACCGGGTTGGCTCCGTCATTCTTCCCGATGTGTACCATTTTTTTAAGATTAATTGGTCACCAAAATGATTCAGGGGTCAATTTAGTGGCAAAACCCGTGCTGTCGGTGTGCATCCATCGCTCCGGCTATCCGGGGTTTGACCTTCTGACCCCCGCAGACAGCCAGAGGTCATCTGATCCCACCCTTCTGACCGGAAGGCACCACAGGGGGGGGGCTTTTTATCCAGATGATAGCTATACAATTTTACGGAGGGACTGTGGGGTCTGCAGAGAGACATAAAGCCGACATGGAAAACCGGATCCGGCAGGATGTCGTCGGGGAAACGAACGGAATCTTCTTTTACGTGTCGGATGCATCTTCCTGAAAGTGAATAATTAGGCGCGACATTTTATCATCATCTATGAACTCTAATCTCAACGCTGATGCACATATTTAAACTGCCAAGAAACAATCAGCGAGGCTTGGAAGTGTCAGGAGCCAAATATCCATGCTGTAAAGTATTTTATGTATAAATTATTTTATTTATATTTGAAAAAAAAAGTAGAGACAATGGTTTGATCATTTTGATGTATTATTGTGAATAATAATTCTATTATTATTGATTGAATCTAAACTGCATTAACTTTTGTATTTCTGATCGGCTGCTATGATTCGATCATTTGATCCAACAGATTATCCGGATACACGCCGCTCCAGAGACACGGATAGATTCCAGTGCGACGACTTATCGACTATTTCCAGAAATAGATGAAATAACATCTTGCCCTTGATCCTGGATCTATGTATTTCCTGGACTCATTCCTTCACAAAGTTTTGTTGAAACACAAACAATCAACAACAAAAATCCCACAAACAAACAACACAACTTCCTGTAAGCCATGCGTGAGGTGAGATTCCATCTGCTCTTAGATTCCTCTTTTGACAACCTCGATTGAAAAACATTTTATCACGTTCAGGATGAGCGGATGAATGAAAAGGGGGTGTGCGTTTGGGGCGGGGGCAGCGTAAATTGTGTTAGCGACTTCATTGTAAGACAATGGAGGACAAGATGTTGTGTGTAGTGTCACCCACGTGCTTCTGCACCACTATTGTCTGCTCTTCTTCCCCGGTAGAGGGGAGATGGAGGGGTGAAAGGAGGAGGAGGACGTGGGAGGGGTGTGTTTGACTGGTGTGTGTGTGTGTGTGTTTGTGTGTGTGTGTGTGTGCAGGAGGAGCAGACGGCTCGTGGTAATTTGATGTGTGTCCCCGGGGATGTTTGATGGATTAATGCTAAGCAGCTCCCTCTTCCAAAGCACCACCTGATCTTTGGGTTCGCGTCCCACATATAAAAGCTGCAGTAGTGCTGAGCTCAGCTCGTCCAGACGCCGCTCCCCCCTCTCCTCGCTCCTCTTCCTCCTTCGCCACTTTCTGTCCTCCTCTCCTGCTTTCTTGCTGCTACTTCCACTCTCTCTCTCTTTCTCTTTTCTCTTCGGCTTCAATCCATCTCCAGGTTGTTGTTGTTGTTTGTTTCTTGTATTTGTTGTTGGGCCTGTTGAAGAAGGCCGCCTGGAAACCCAACGCGTCTCGACTCTTTTCTTCTTTTATCACCGGCCGGCTCGCCTTCTTTTTCTATGAAGCTCTAGCATCCGTTTTGCATCAGGGGAAAAAACAAAAGAAGATGCCACGCTCCTTTTTGGTGAAGCAGCCGAAGGTTCACGATCTCTACTACCATCATCATCATCATCATCAGCAGCAGCAGCAGCACTGGGACGACTCCTACACTGTGACACATGCCATCACAGAGTCCGCCACCAACTTAGCGGTGCGTCTGAGTGAAAATGGTGAGTTGACATCTTGCTTTTCCAACTTTCTTTGGTGCGTTTTCTGTCATGGGAGCTTCAAACGTCCTCTTTGGGGACTGATCCTGCCCGAAGCGTGAAAATCAGAAGAATAACCGGCAGGACTTCAGGTGGCGGCGTTCATCTTGTTGTCTCCGCTTCCTATTTGCTCCCGGGAACCCCCCCACAATGCAGGCGTCGCTCGTCCCCCCCCTCTCGCATCAAGCAGGACTTTTTGTCTTGTAACTCGACGGATGCTGAATGGGATTCAGGTCACGTCGGCTCAATCGGCTTAATGCTCCGACCTTCGGCGTTAATGCTGTTGTGTTCTGAACGATGAGCTCCGACTCAGCCTCAAAATCTGACGCAAGCCTTTGTCGAGTCCGACCCAACGGAAGGGGGGGAAGCAGATCGCCGCATGGGACCGTGTCGTCCTTAGATGTGCAGTCGTCCTTGAGTCTCTCCTCCTATTCCCCCCCCCCCCCCCCCCCCCCCCCCCCCCCCCCCCCCCGCCCGTCATCTCTTCATCTGATCCTGCAGGATGTTAGATAGCCACAGGGAGTAGGGTTGCAGCAACACAATCCATATGTGGAGCAGTGCGAGGTGATGGGACGGGGGGGGGGGGGGGGGGGTTAGAGGATGGCTATTGACTGGAAACGCAGAGTGCTGCAGGTAATTCAATAAAGTGCAACATGAGCAGCGCCTCAGCGGCGAGTAGATTCATCGGGCAGGGAGGCAGGATGCGAGATCAGCCCCCGCCATGCAAGCGATGTGGTGTGTGTGTGGCTTTAAGAGACATCCACAGAAATGCTTTGAGTGGATTGCCCCCCCCCCCCCCCCCCACGCACCATCCACCACCAGCAGAGCAGCAGCATCACAGATCTTGTGTTCGACTTGAATCGTTTTGTCTCCCAGATTTAGGATGCCAGCTGTCTGCTTCCCTTTGTGTGCCAGTGGGTGTGTGGGTGGGGTGGGGGGGGCTCAATATACCATTGACTCCCGTCAAGATCAGACAGCAGTCTCCCCCACCCGAACACACACCCTCCCTCTTTGCCAAATCGCAGCCCCCCACCTGTCATTCAATCTTCCCCTCTGAAAAACGGCGCAGATGGGGAATGATCTGATTAAAATGATTTAGTGATTGAAGGGATTTCACTGCTGTTTTGGTCACCGCCCCCTCCCCACTCCCCCCCCCCCCCCCCCACCGATTCGGGGGCGTTGCCGCCGCTGGGAGGCAGCGACAGGTGGATCGATCCGGAGCCAAACCGGCGCTTCGTGTCAGCACTTTGTGCCGATCGGATTCTTCTTCTTATGGCAGCACTTGTTGGAGCCGTATTGATCCCCACAAAACTGCACGCTCGTTAATATTTAATAGGCGAAGCTTGCTGAAGTTGGCGCTGACAAATAGCTTCCTGTAGAGGGTTCGCATTGATCAGAGCGCTTCCTTCTTCAGGGGTTACTGAGATCGTCAAGATGTTTCCGACTCTGCTAAATGGCTTTTCCCTCCTCCAGGCTACATCCAGGATTACATCATCCCCTCGGAGGCGGGTCACGAGCAGACCAGGCTTCTCCTCGGGGCCCCCGTACTCCCCGGGCGGCAGCGTTGGAGAGGAGTTCTCCGACCACGACATGGAGCATCCCGACAGCCCCGTTTCCAGCGCCACAACCGAGTCGGACGGTAGCGGCCCCGAGTTGGAGGCGTGTGCCATCAACGGCTTCCTCATATCGGATGGACGCTCCCGCCGGAGACCCGAGCAGAGACGCCCCCGCAAGGGAGGCAGCCAATCAGACAGCAGCGAGGGTGCGGGCTCAGCAGACTGCAGCCCCGCCAAAGAGAAAGCCAAAGGGCGCCATGCTTGCGGCGAGTGCGGCAAGTCTTACGCCACGTCCTCCAATCTGAGCCGACACAAGCAGACTCACCGCAGCCTGGACAGCCAGCAGGCCAGAAGTGCCCCACCTGCCACAAAGCGTACGTGTCCATGCCGGCGCTGGCCATGCACATGCTGACCCACGACCTGAAGCACGAGTGCGGGGTGTGCGGCAAGGCGTTCAGCCGGCCCTGGCTCCTGCAGGGCCAACATGAGGTCGCACACGGGGGAGAAGCCGTTCGCCTGCGCCCACTGCGGGAAGGCCTTCGCCGACCGCTCCAACCTGCGCGCCCACATGCAGACGCACTCCTCCTTCAAACACTATTCCTGCAAACGCTGCCACAAGAGCTTCGCCCTCAAGTCCTACCTGAACAAGCACTACGAGTCGGCCTGCTTCAAAGGGTTCGCAGCCGAGGACGACTGCGGCGCCGACGGCTGACTTCCCACTTGGAAACTTTTTAGCGGTCCAAACAGTCGGAGAAACGCTCGCCGCTTCATTTCTCAGGCTCGTCACTGCATGCGTCGTAATCCGCCTTTTGAAAAGCAATAACTCAATTATTCAGGAATCCTGTGTGAAATTCATAAAAATTTCAGCGGTGATGATGGATGTGAAAAACATTTATATTGGGGTGGGTTTTTTTATCAATTGAATTGCAATAATTTTCATGCCAGTGTTATTTTATAAGCGAAACTAGCTCTTATATTTACCTCAGATGTTTCCTATTTTTTTTAAATCCTGTATTTATGAGTTTATTTAACTATTTTATTTGCCAAATTTCAAAGATTATTTATGTATTTATTTATTTATTATTGACTAACTTGACGTGGATTTAATTATGAATTGGAACTTGTTGAAAACAAAAGCCAAAACATATTCTGACCAGCTATATTTCTCTGTCTGATCGATTTGGTGACGACAATAAAACTGCTCCTAATTATTGCGGGTCGTGTTTGAATGTCCGCTCACTTATAAAAGATGAATATATGATTTTAACTGACTAAAGTGAGATAAAACTTCACTCGGTTCTTCCCCCCCCCTATCACGTGACAGATCTGAGGTCAAGAAACCGGATTAACAGGCTCAATCTGGCTTTTGTGGCCCCACGACCTTCAGATGATTCACCCGGAATCTGGAAACGAGAATCAATGTTGGATCAATCAAACATTACCACAGGTGCAGTGCCCCCTCCCGACCAGCAGAGGGGGCAACCATATAAACACCACATTACCCTCCCCAGTGCAGGAGCCAGTCAGGAGACACACTTTAAAGACGAGAATCCACAGCAGGGCGTTTCAGCAGCGACACCCATGCTAGGAGACCCCGGCCCATCACGGCGCCGCGCCGCGGCCCGACCACAGGATGTGCTCCGGGTCAGGTGTCATGAGAACTGGGCTGCTGCTCCAGACCAGACAAGCGCTGAGCTCTTGGTGGCCCCCTGCCACAGACCCCCCCATGGGAAGCTGAAGAATGCGTCTCAGTAGACCGCGGCCTGGATGGGGCTATTTTCGATGTGTTCAAATCAAAACTGTGTTTCTGTGCACATGTTTGTGTATCTTCTGTTTTGTGTCGTGAATTTAAGGCAGAAATGCAAATTCAGACATTTTCCTCCTCACTCAGGGTCACAGGAAGCTTCATCATTGTCATTTTGCTTCATATAAACACATCTGGGCCCAGATGCGGTATCCTAGCAGTAATAGAGAATTGTGATCAACTAAATATGCTGCTCACTGGACTCGTCTCTTGCTTGCGCTCGGAAGCGACGTAGCCGTGGCAACGACAATCAACTGCTCCTGCGCGCAATCACGAGACTTCCACCAGAGACAAAGGAGCACGGCAGCATGGCGGGACGACCCCGAGCACCAATCAGCACGCAGGATGTGAGCGCCGTGTCCCGAGCAGGCAGAATGACCTCTGGGCCAAAACGGAAGAGTGCTTTATAGCCCGCTTTATTGTCTGTAACATCGTGTCACGCGGGGTTTTATGGATTCCTCCGATGCGACAAAGTTCGCCGACCTTCGCGCGAGGTCCCAGGTGACCCTGGAGGAAGCCGACAGACGTGAGCCGGAGCAACGTCCAGCCCGGTCCGATGGACGGTGGGCTTCTCCGGATGACTCGTTGCGTGTGAGTCGACTTCCTGTATCGAGGCGTGACTTGCTGCTCTGTCTATCCGTGGGCCTTTGCAGGTCCGTCGGAGATGTCGACCCATCAGCCTCAGGATGAAGACACACCTGCTGCTTTTAGAAGTCGCTCCCATAGATGTCCGGCGTGAGCTTTAGAGGCTCCGAAGAACAAGTCGCCTGTATAAGTCTAACGTTCCCGTTCGGGAATGGGGAATGGGGGTCGATCTCCGACGGTGAATCCCAGGGAGACGCTTCAAAAGGAGCGAGACAAGCGACCTATTTGTGGAATTTCTCCTGACACATCACCCCACCTGTCTCGGTTAGTCAGGCTGTCAAAAGTGAAAGATGATCTGTGGGGGGGGGGGGGGGGGGGGGTAGCGGAAGAGTGTGGTGGGACAGTAGGAGGATGGGCAAATGAGATCTTATCTGAGGTCACAGGGAGGGTCGGGTGAAAGATAATACCGCTGCTACCGTTCGGGGGCTCTGGAGAACCACAGGAGATGGAGATGTCAGAACCGGGGAACCTTCATCCATCTTGTTTCGGGTTCACTGGGGATCTAACGGAATAAACCAACTGGTTTTACTCCCACGTGGTCTCGCGGGAGTAAAGCAAAAGTTTACCGGATTACTTTCGTCGAACATTGGTGGAAAAAAACGATTCTTCTCAAACAGATCATTAGGATTTAGCTTGTTAGCAAAAGGGACATTCTAAGCGGTTAGCGCCGGCCTCCGGTTGGACGGTTGGACCTCGGCAGAAGGATGTGCGCTAACCCGAACAGCCTCCTCCCGCCGCTGCACACGACGACGTGGCTCCTTCGGGGCCTCTGCAGCAGCTGGCCGGGAAGGAGGAGCCGTTTCTCTCGGGTGCAGCTGTTTCTGATGAGTCAACTTATCTGAGCGCCGTCTCTGCCAGCGGTCGGCGGACGCGACTCATCGTCTCGCCGCTTCACTGCAGGACCGGCTGACGTCTGCGATTTAGTTTTCCATCGCCATCTTTGTGTGTCTGTCAACGTCTTTATTATTTATCTACGTCGTACGTCGAAACAAAACGTCCCCGGCCTTCCGCTTTCTTTGCCATCCTTGGATCGGATGGTTCCTCCATCTTCCATCAAGCCGAGTCGCCTCCTCTCTGACGCGTATCCCTCCCCTCCACACACGTCATTAGCGCTTGAGTCACCCTAAACAGGCATTCCTTCAGAATGGATGCAGGGGCTGGAGGGTTGCGGGGGGGGGGGGTTAAAGTATTTACGGTTCAAACTGCGGAGCGCTTTCTGGAGCGGCGGGGTCGTGTTGCTGGCTGGCTGCGCGTGGTAAAACCCCATGGTGTCCCGCTTTATGAGTGGAACCAGGTCGCCATTGTTGGTGCAGCTGAGCCGGGGGGGGGGGGGGGCAGGGGCCGCTGGGGGCCCCCCGGTTTGATGTGTTTGTAAAAACACGCCGTTTGATGACGCGCTCTCCCTCCCTCCGCCGGCCATCAATCTGGAAGCCATTTGCTTTGCGCTCTGCAGAGAAAGTTCAGGCTCCATCACCTCCAGCATCTGCTGAGTGTTTATTTACCCACCGCACTTAACCCATTAGACAAACCGAGACACCGTAGGACCACCGGGGACACGATGCCGCTGACACGCATGAACGGATAACCTCCGTGGAAAGACGCTTAATAAAGGAGGCCACGCCGCCAGCCGTTGTTCTCCGGGCCCTGCAGGAGTCCAAATAAGTGCTGCATTCAATGGCGTAGGAAATGTGCCATTTGCATTTGAGTTCTATATGACTGATCTACAACAGCGAAGGAAACGTGATGCCGAACAGGTGAGGCCTGACGCTGCCGCCGTGGATCGACTGCAGCTCCCTAATCTGGTGACGTAATCTATTCCGGGGCAGAGATTACGCTTCCTTTACAAACCCGTCTGCTGTTAGCTGTGCGTAAAACCGAGTGTCAAACTTCTTTTAGAAAAGGCGGAGAAGCCCCGACTCGATTGAAGGGCTTTTGAAAAAAGATCGGAGCGCTGAGAGGAAATTCCCGAGTCCCGACCTGCATGAGATCCACGTGGATCCAGGCCACAAGTGGCCAAAGCCGTCGGGCGCCATATGTCACTGATGGCTTCCAAAACTCTCACACCGTAGCCCGTTTCAGAAACTCGTAACTGGTCTGCAGTCTCTAAATGATCTCCAGCTCCTGGGAGGAATCTTGGCCAATTCCTAAAGGATTCCTCCAGTTCTGGATTATTCCTGGTTTACCTGCAGAACCGCTCGTCTTCAGATCCTATACCAGACGTTTTCTAGGCAGATGACTGGAACGGCCTCTAGAATGATCCAGGACTTCTTCTGGAACCCGGTCTTAGTGGACTCTGAGGACAGCTCGGTATCTTCGTCCTTTAGGATGGTCCAAGCTTCATCTTCCTCACAGACGGAGACGTACTCTGCCAGGATTTCCGGATCCTCGATGGAATCCGTCTGACCCGCTACAGGCCGCAGGATGGCTAAACCAGTGACTCCAGATTCAACTGATATAGTTTTATACATCTTCCGAACCGCTTTGCCCGTTAACGGGTCGTGCTGGAGCCTAGCCCAGAGGTCGACGGGAGAGAGGCGGGGTACACCCTGGACAAGCCGCCAGCTCATCGCAGGGCCACACACACAGACAGACAATCAGTCACACCTATGGGAAATTTAGTGGAACCAATTTACCTAATTTGTGTGTTTTTGGTGGTGGAAGAAAGCCGGAGAACCCGGAGAGAACCCACGCAGAACACGGGGCGAACACGGCAAACTCCTCACAGAAAGGCCGCAAGTCGGATTCAAACCTGCGACCTTCTTGCTGTGAGGCAACAGCGCTTACCACTGCGCCACCGTACTATAAATAATATAGTACCACTTGACGCAATAAAATCAAGTCAATCGGACAGTTGAATGAAAACAGAGACGGGGCTGCCTTTTTGTTTTAATCTTCTCCTCGGATCATTCAGAGAATTAATGGACAGCGTCCGATCGGCTCCAGTCTGTCGTCATGTTCCTGAAGGTAACCCGGCTTTCTGTTCGGTGCCATATTCAGCCGACGCACGCAACTTTTAGGACAAGACCTTTTGGAGTGACGCTCCGCCCCTCCTCACAGCTGAAGGGCTGCTGTAGCTTATAAGAGCCCTCCCAGTATGAACAGATCACACCGACTACCCAACTGGGGATCTGGACTTGGAGCGACTTTTACGCACAGCGCGTTCGCGCATGCAGCCGTTTCCTACGTGAACGCGCGGGATTTGCCTTTCCCCTCGTGGATCACGGATGATGGCCTTCACGATGCGGAGGCCGGTGGCGACGCATCCTTTCACCTACGACCTGACGCTGATGTCCGACGACGAGGAGGGCAACCGCAGCGAGAGCGACGGCAGCACCGACCAGGGCTACGGCTGCTGCGGGACTCCGGGGGACGGTTACCGGCTGGAGACCGGGGGCGTGGTGCGCCAGCGGAACACCGCCAACGCCAGGGAGCGATACCGGACGCAGAACGTTAACACGGCCTTCACGGCGCTGCGGACGCTCATCCCGACGGAGCCGGTGGACAGAAAGCTGTCCAAGATCGAGACGCTGCGCCTCGCGTCCAGCTACATCGCGCACTTGGCCAACGTGTTGGTGGTCGCGGACGGGAGGGAGGACGGCCAGCCGTGCTTCAGCGGCGTCTACAAGGACGCGAAGAGGAGCGGAGAAGGAAAGCAGCCGCGGGCGATCTGCACGTTCTGCCTCAGCAACCAAAGGAAAGGGGTGAGAATCAATGGAAAGCTCCACCTGCACCCCAGAGCCTCTGCGTAAAAGCAGCGCAGGCGCGGCGCGCATCGCCCGAAAACGCGCCGTAGACCTGCTTTCCCTTTGGCACAGCCGAACTCGAGACGCCTGTAGATTTATATTTGATTCTAATTCCACGAAGTTCCTCTGTTTCACGGCGCGTAAAGTTTGTTTTCCATCGCGTCTGTCACGGCCTGCGCAAGCGATCCGAAGTGCACAGCGAGAGGGGAAGCAGAGGCGGGTTGCAAAAGGTTGAGCTGGACTGTTTCAACACAAACTAAACGGCTTTGGATTAAAGATAAAACACAATATATACCTAATATTATAATAATAATACCTGAAAGACAAGTTGGGGGGAAAGGGGAAGAAAATCAATCAAACCGGTTTCAAGCAGTCGTTCAGCCTTAGCTTTTGTGTTTAATCATATTTGACAGAAGAGGTTTTTTTATTTGTGAGTTTTATTCCAGATTAGGATGAATACATTTGATTGTATAAATAACTGGCCGATCCTGCTTTCATTAATGGGTGGGGTCTGCTTTACTGGACTTTCACACCGAAACGAGGGATTCATTCAGATCCCAAAATGAGCTGCACGCACCCCAGTGAAGTAGCAAGCATCTCGTCGTCTGGGGTCTAGTTTATTTATAGAGGCCGTATCGTTCCGCGCGTGGAGATATCCTTTTAAGGAGACCCCGTCTTCATCCTGGACCGACTTGCTGTTGAATATTCTGACTGTTTGTCACTTTGTTTCTGCTCGCAGGTCAAAGACAAACGGGATTGTGCGAAGACGCATGGAAGCGGCGTCAGACTAAGTCGACGGTGAGATCGGATCTCCTCGGAGCAGAGCGGAGCTCCACTCACCGTTCCTGGAGCGTGGAGGCATCCCAGCACCACAGCAGTTGTTTCTTTGGACTACTCTTGACTTTTGGCTCCTTGATCACTCGGTATGAAATGAGAGCATCTTTCCATTCAGGTTCTACCCTAACCCTCACAGGGGAGACTCGTGAAAGTGGTCGCATCCGAGTGGAACGCTGCGATCTGGTCCGGACGGTGTTCGTTCCACTCTGATGAAAGACGGAACAAAGAGTCTGATCGTTCGGGAAGCGTTCATCTCTCCACCTGAGTCGACAAGTTAAAGTTTGTCTTCATTTAGCGGCAAAGACAAAACGTGAGCGAGGTTTTTACTTCTGTCTGCAAGAATAAAATAGATGTTTACAGCAGTAGGAAGTCTGCAGGCCATGAATACGGATTTTATGCAGCTATTTGAACTCAGAATGGAATTAGAGAGTAATATTGAGATGGCTGTAATTTCCAAAGGAATAAATTCCTCAATATGTGAACAGATTAGAGCTAAATCTATGAAGGTGGAGATTGAGACTTATTTATAGAAATAACATCTTCATGGATTCCAATCATTCATGGATGGACGTTTGGATATTAATGGCTTCCTGATATTGACAGTATAAAGACGACTGAGACAAACTACCATCAGCCTTCACATCGCACAAGCAAATTAGAAATGACATGTGACAGGACACACCACTTGATCTTGCAGTAGTGTATATATATACTATACTGTGAATATACACAGGGCACTATTTTGTTTGTTTTTCATTTTATGTTGTAATCTACTCTGAAATTAAATTTATTTTTACAGACGTGGCTTTCGTGTGTTTCTTCTCTGTGTATAATGAATGAATGTTTTAATAATCACACAGCAAATGAATGACCCTTCTGTGTAACACCATTTAATATTTGTAGACTTATTTTGAGGTGGAAAGTCATAATTCATGTTTAAAAATAAGAATTTGCCCGAAATAATCTACAGAATGTGAAAAAAATATAAACAGTGATGACAACGATATCTGTACTTCATATAGCAAGCATCTTCTGAGGTTAGCATGCTAACCAGCTAGCCTTGGCTCATCCATTCTGGTGCAGATGGATTCCTGATGTGTAGCCTGAACCTTCAGCATCTTCCTTTCCCCCCCCCCGGAGCCAGAATCCTGTTTGGACCTGGTGCCAGCTGTGTTCACTAGGACGCTGCTGACCTGCTGACCTGCTGACCCCATTACCTGCTATGGTGTCGGTCAAAGCCCCCCCCACAGAGACACCAAGGCTCCCACGGTGCTCCCACAGACAGCTGCACGGAGCTAAGATAATTCTAATGCTAAGTCCAACAACCATTTTAAGCCAGTTTAGAGTCACTGATTCGGCTACGTGTCATGTTTTTTGGGGGATTATTGGAGGATGCGTTTGGACGCCGGGGGAAGAGGCCACCGTACCTCCACCCTGATGAAGAATAGATCTCCATGAAAAGTGAGGATCAGCATGTTCGGCATTCCCTCGAAAGGAATCTCGAATCCTTTTACTTCAAAAAGTGGAAGCTGAACTGTGTGAACTAAACCTTCAACGCTGAACGCTTACTTTGTGAAGCAGCAGCGGAAGCGGTGTCCGCATCCCTTTCCAATATCATTCTTTCCTGATTACGTTAAAGGTTATGGACCTCGTGTGGAGTTCATACGGAATCGGGGCAGCTGGAACCCAAAGAACAAACCGCTAAACATTACCGGCATCTTTTTGCCTGTTACCGATCGGAGGGGGAAACCTACAGGGGGTTTCCAAAGAAAACTCACCTTCTCATTCTTAATGATGCCAAAGGAAGTCATCAATCTCTTCCTCGGCCCGACCCTCTCTCTCTCTCTCTCTGAGATCGTCCCGTCTGACCACGGAGCTGTCCGGGTGGTGGTGGACGCAAAATGCCAGTTATAGGAAGGCATGAATCAGAGCAACCTCTGGGAAAAGCTAAAGGCAAAAACAGGAAGGACACAAATTAGCGTTGTTGGATCCATTGTGATGACTGATGATTACTCATGGGGACCATCAGGGAATGCAGGCGCATTACTGGAGCCGTGCCAACGAGATCAACCGCAGAGGAGGAAGCGCAGTTTAAAGTTTGACGTGAGAGCCGAGAAAACAGAATCCCAAACGCAAGGTTCCGTTCTCGTTAATGACACTGTGCTTTTGGACGTTTTGGGACCGGTATCCATGAAAATACAGAAATCCTGAGGGCTGATCTTTGCCACGACTGCTCCGGTAGTAAATCTCTCGGGTTGAGCTCCACATGTGGCGTTGATCAGTCACAGCTAATATCACCTAGCACCCTGCGTCCAGACGAACACAGCTGCTGATGAATGGACGCTGCAGATCACAGAAAGGACGCAGCGCTGGTGCGTAGCAGAGACGAGAAGCAAAGGAAGCGATAGAAACGCATGGTGTAAATACTAAAAGAGAGGTCAAGCTGCGTATTCATACCGTCAAGCGTAAAGGCTGCAATATTTCTTGAAAAGGGAGTTAAAGGAATAATTCAACACTTTATGGAACTCACTTGCTTGTTTTCTTACAGTGACGGAAGAAGCTTGGTGCCATTCGCACATCGAGGCTAAAGCCAAGAGCTGATTAGCTTGGTTTAGCACAAAGACTGGAAACGGGAAACGTCTTTTAATGGACCGCTTCCCTTGTCCTGCCACCCAGCTCTGCCGCTGATTGGCTTACCTGATGTTCTCGCCTTGAACCACGCCCACTTTCGTAAATTTTGTCAATTTATAAATCAAACTATAGCATCGACACGCAGGACGAGACGGCGGCGCGACGTTTCGATATGCAAGCAGATTCTAACTCAAGACAAGCCCCTCCCACAACCCTGCAAAAGCTACGTGCTACAGGAAATATGTGGTTGGGTATAAAAAAATATGCCAAATGTTTACAAGTATGTCTTAAGAATTTGTGCATTTAGCATTTGGCCTTAATTTATAAATTCCTGAATTAGCAGTGCAGATTTCACATCATGAGGCACATCCTGCGAGTCAGCGATGAGCACGACTGTGTTTCGAGCGAATCCTTTAACTCACGACTGAAGTGATATCTGGAGGTTCGCCCCCCACTGGAAGGAAGTTATAACACCCGTAGTCCTCCGGGGCGGCACAAACATCTGAACGCTTGCGTCCAGCGTCCGAACACTCCGGGTTCTCTCCGCCCGTCAGAGCTCGAGTCTAATCAGGAGCTGCTGCGTGAGCTTATCCTGCAGCCCCACGGACCCGGAGGAACCCGGCTCAACGGCTCCCAGAGGCCACCTCAGGCAGGAAGATGTCACAGAGGAGCAGGAAGGAAAAGGCCTGAGTGCTCCGACCCCACCGGGGCCGTCCCTGTGGGGCCCGGGGCTCTGGGTCCGTGCCAGCTTCGACATCGATCCGGGCCCAGATGGCCCCACCGCTCTCGGATGATGCGGATTTTAAAGCCAAACATCTGTGATGTCCACCCAAAGAAAGCTACAGAAGCTAAACGTAAAGAAAATATCGAGGGGCGGATAATGGAACGTCAGAGGCCTGAGGCAGAGGCCTGCGAGCGGTCTGGTTTCTGATTAAAGTTAGTGATACTCCCTCCACAGGACAGTCTAAAGTTGCATCTGAATGTAAATGAATGTGTCAAAGTCTTCAGCTCCATCTGGTAAGCGTTAGTGGAGGACACCAAGGGGCAGTACAGTTCCCCCCCACCACATGTAGACCTAAACAGAGCCTTATGGTGCCGTAGCTCAACTGCCTGACGGGGTCGGACACCCCCCCCCCCCCCACCCCCCCGCTGCCGTCGGACACGCACTGCGGGCCCCTCTTATGGGACGGCGATTCCGATTTTGTTTTCCATTGATGGGTGGAGTGGGAGAATTGGGAGCAACGCAATCCTCCGCAGCCAAACAGGCATTAACCGGGTCAGACACAGACCCGTGCGTGGATATTATTGCATATCGGTTCAGGTCGCCGGTGGAAGGTTTGTTTTGTAGAGACTGTGCTACAAAACATGAAGACATGAAGTTAATTTGAAGCGTAGCTGGGGTTAGAAAATATTCAAGTATGATGAGACTGAGCTGCAGCTTCAAGCAGCCAAACGTTCATCATCGAACAGGAGACATAATGCTAAGCTAATGATACTTTATAATAAATATCATTGATCCATCCTCCCTGCTGATGTCCAGTTGGGCCAACATCAAGCTGGTGTTTAAGTACAGAGGGGTGTGCGTGTGTGCGTGTGTGTGTGTGTGTGTGTGTGTGGGCATCGGTTCTGTGTGGATGCTGTTGTTGTGACACCCTTGGGACTGTTGTTTCCCAGCATGCATTGGGAGGAAGTGGCGGAATGACCTGAAGCATTTGAGACAATATAATTCCACCCGGGCAGGGCCCTGATCGCTCTCGTCTTGGCTCCCGCTCCGGCGTAGGGCGGCGTTCCTCGATGCAGAGGTGAAAGGTGAATAATGTAAGCCCCCATGTCTCCCTTTGTCAAAATAATAGCACAATATGTCTGACGGAGGAAGGAGGCAGACTTCCTCAGCCGTCACCTCAAACAGCCGCGGCGGCGTTGTGCTTTCTGAGCGGCTTTTCAAACAGCAACTCCGATTCTTCAGTCAGCGGGACGAACACGTGACCGTCCCCTTTTTTCCGAGCTATCATTTAGCATCTCCGTGAACTTCCTCTGCAGCAGAGTAATCACAGGTAGGCCGTGTTTGACAGTGATACCGAGGAGCTAGCCGTCCCCATCGAGCCAGAAAACAAAAGCAACAAATATTCAGTTGTGACACTTCATGAGGAAAAAAAATTCTGCGAAAGACAAGGAAGCTTGTGGATCTAAGTTATTCTAAGACATGAAGAATGATCTTAGGCTAATAAATGCTTGGAGTCTGGAACTGGGAGATGGATGGGAGGCACCGTGTGATATACGTCTGAAAACTTTGAACCAGTTTAAACACCCAATTGTTGAGAGGATATCCTCAATCAAGGCCCCAAAGAGCACAATGAATGGCCTGGCTGACAGAAAGCTGTTGCCCTCGACAACCTCCTCGACCCGCCGCCGCGCCGTGGAGAGGAATGAGGCCGCATCCGGCTCCAAGCACAACGCCGCGGTGACAGATGAATTTAATTCCGTCATGATTTATGGCTGACGGCGTTAAACTGAGATGAAACTTGGCCACGGTTTCTTCATATTGCGAATGTGTTTGTTTGTCTGTTACAAAGTATGTTATTGATATTAGTCAGATTTTAATGATAAAATAAAGATATTAAGCGTTATCAATGTGTCCTGGGACATATCAGGGCAAAACGTTGGCACGGCAACATCGTCATAGTCTGTTATTAGCTTTCACAGACAGATGAAGATGGGGCCTGTGTGTACTAAAGACCTGCTTTCATTGATGTGGTGCTTAAATTCAGTAAATGCAGTGGTATTGACTACATAATGTGTGTTTCCATCAATTGTTAAAGCAAGGGGGGGAATTGTTGTGAGAGTTTTGGCGCCCTCTCTTGGACATACTAAAAAATATTCAGATTTATGAAATATTTCTGTTGAAATAAATGAACTTCGGTTCATAAAATTCAAACAACATTAAATGAATTATATTATTCTTAGTTTCGGTCGGGTGGTTTCATTTGTTAGCTTTTAATTTTATTCACTTATTCACGTCACTTTTAAAGTCAACTCAAACCTCCCTGGTGACAACTCTGTTAGCTAATTAGCTAATTAGGGAGGGAGGGGTGTTTCTATTAGAGCGTAGTGTAAACTATAAAGACATATTTAATAAGTTATACCTTTTCCTTTGGTGGACTATTGTCACATAGTAAGAAATAGTTCATTCTTACCCTGCTTGACAAGAACAGTGTCCATAGATTTTGGGGCCGGGAGGGGCGTGTCACAGAAAGGTCAAAGTTCTGAGCCCTTCGCGTGAATTGACTTGTTTGTCCCTACGCAGTTCCCGTAGGCGATCGGCCATATTGTCTCTGATACAGCAGAAACCACACGGCCGCACCGGCGACGGAGGGAAGTCGGGGGAACTCATCTTATTGGGAAGCATTTGGGTCATCGGATCGATCAGGGGGGTAAATATCTACTGCAGTTTCTCTCTACTATCGATAATCCTGACTCGCATTCTCTGTGGAATGTAGCAAGTGATAATGGTTACCATGCTAATGTTAGCAAGCTAACACCACGGGCCCGCCTGGAGCCGATCAATTACGAGCTCCTTTAACACATACGGAAAGTCGTTCGATTCGGATGATCTGGTTAGCTGATCAGTAAATAGTTATTTCATTGTTTGGTAAATGTATGGCTTTTTTAAATACTTCAATGAAAAGCTACCTCATGGTCAATGCTTCATCTTTTGTTCTTATGCGCATAATTCCAAGTGACCGTAGTGAGCCCTTTGATCCGCGCGAAGGTGTGTTTGTGGATTATAGGCCTTTCATTTAAAGAACATTCCCTCACATCTTCCCAAAGGTAACAATGCGCCTCGTTATGGTAGTCGATTGTATCGACTACCATAACGTATTGCTAGCTAACTTCGTAGCTAGCATTACTTTACATGATAGAAAGTGGTGATTTAAATCAAGTTGCATCTTTAATCCTAGTTTATGATGATGTACAGATTAACAGTAATCCGGTAGCGATAGCTGCTAACGCTGTAGCCTGAGCTAGCTACGGACAGACGCATGCGCAGTAAAAAAGTATTGGTCAATAAACGTGTAACCTGTTGTTCCTGTTCATGTCTGACGTCACGGGTTATTGAAACGTTTGGCACGTCTGTCTCAGGAAGTAGCCTCGGTTCTCTGTCCCTTACGCATTTGGGTTCGTTAATTTAACAGCTATTTTAATTGAATTATTAATTTTCTGACCCTTTAGTCTCCGTCCTGTTCCATACTCTGGGAACCCCCCCCCCGACATGGAGAAATAGGATTTCGGGAATATAATTTCTCATCTGTAAATTCCTTTTTTTTCTAATATCTTCATCAGCAATCCCACCGTGCCCCAGGTGGCCCCTCCCCCCCATCCCCTACTCTCCCTCCCTCCCACCCGCCTCCCCCTTACTCCGGTCACCCTCTGCTGCGGTGAGTTGCTACCACCAACTCCACCAAGCTGTCGGACATGTCTGGACCCGTGCCGAGCCGGGCCCGAGTGTACGCCGAGGTCAACACTCACCGGCCCAGGGAGTACTGGGACTACGAGTCTCACGTCGTCGAATGGGGGTGAGGGTCGCCCCGATGCTCGGCCCGGGTTTGCAGCGTCCGACTCCAGAAACCATTTTGTTTTGTTCCTGCCTAGAAACCAGGATGACTTCCAGTTGGTGCGGAAGCTCGGCCGTGGGAAGTACAGCGAGGTCTTTGAGGCGATCAACATCACCAACAATGAGAAAGTGGTGGTGAAGATTCTCAAGGTAGAAATCTAAGCCGACGGGCCTGAATCAATGATCTGATCTGATCCCATCCAACCGACTCTGACTCTTTTTCCTCCTTCAGCCCGTGAAGAAGAAGAAGATCAAGAGGGAGATCAAGATTTTGGAGAACCTGCGTGGCGGTCCTGACATCATATCCCTCGTCGATATTGTGAAAGACCCCGTGGTAAGGACTCCTGGACCGCCTGGTGGTTGGTCACGAGTACAGCAGGAGCTCGTGGAGCTTCTTCTTTAACGTACACCCTTTGATCTTTCAGTCCCGGACGCCCGCCTTGGTCTTTGAACACGTCAACAACACGGACTTCAAGGTGAGAACGGAACCCCCTTTCCTTCCTGCGTGAATGCAGCCGAAGCCTCCTTTCTTGGCATACTCGTGGTTTTCCCCGTACACGCGTGTGTATGTGATGGAGGGACATGACGTCCAGCGCTATGTCTTCGGTGCCAGAATGTCTCCCGTCGTCTGGTTCTATCCTCAATCGCTGGGACATTGCTGCCGATCGTTTGATTCTGTCCTTGGCTTTTCTGAGAAGTGACCGCCTCGTTCTGCTCTGCAGCAACTTTATCAGACGCTGACGGATTACGACATCCGGTTCTACATGTATGAGATCCTCAAGGTGAGTCCTCCAGGGTTCGTCTTTTTTTTTTTTGCCGATCTGTTGCCGTGCTCCACAAATAAAGTCCTCCCGTGTGTCTGCAGGCTCTGGATTACTGCCACAGCATGGGAATCATGCACCGAGATGTGAAGCCACACAACGTGATGATTGATCACGAACACCGCAAGGTGAGCCGCTAACGGGGGCCCGTTTCTGTCGTCCTACCAAAACAGGGGACGTCTGAATAATCACCTTCTAAAGCGATTCTTGTTTTCGTAGCTTCTGTCATGACGTAACTGTTAGCTTCGTTTTTGTTGAACACGTACGAAGCACCGCGGTCCGTAACTGCTTTCCTTCTCGCTGTGTAGCTCCGCCTTATCGACTGGGGCCTGGCTGAGTTCTACCACCCGGGACAGGAGTACAACGTCAGAGTGGCGTCCCGCTACTTCAAAGGGCCCGAGCTCCTGGTGGATTACCAGGTACGGCTGCGGGCTGATTTGAGTCGGTCCATCGGGGAGGGGTCTTCGTGCGACGCCCTTCGCTTTGCATTTCGCAGGAAGCGAGGGGTTAACTATTACATTTAGCGATTGATCTTTCTGTACGTTTCCAGATTAGACTGGAGACCAAACCGATGTTTACACACACACCCCCCCCCCCCCACCCCCTCACTGATTTAATCAGTTGAATGTGTGTGTGCATTAGATTAGATGAGCAAATCCTCCTTTCTTGGCATACTCGTGGTTTTCCCCGTACGCGAGTGTGTATGTGATGGAGGGACATTACGTCCAGCGCTATGTCTTCGGTGCCAGAATGTCTCCCGTCGTCTGGTCCTATCCTCAATCGCTGGGACATTTCCTCCGGCCAGTGCGGGGTGGGGGCGATGCTTCATCGTCCCACACGGATGTAGTTGTAGCGTAACGAGGATGGATGCTAGTTTGTCTCTCTTGTGTCTGGCGGAGACGTTGGAGTTGTGGGGGATTAACGTTCTGTCTGCGTTCCAGATGTACGACTACAGTCTGGACATGTGGAGCTTGGGCTGCATGCTGGCGAGCATGATCTTCAGGAAAGAGCCCTTCTTCCACGGCCATGACAACTACGACCAGGTAGACGAGAGGATTCCTCCGATCGGCTCCGTAACTCGTGTGGTTGAACCGTTGGTCCCTCGCAGGTCGGCTCTGGAGCAGCTTGGACCCCTGTTCAGGGTCTGGGTCGGTCCGGTTGCTTCAGAGCTGAAGGATGGAGGATCTGCTCCGACTTCCCAGCGGCCGCTTGTTAAGCTAAAGCGCGAATCAGTTCTGACTCGGTCTTCCTGCTCGGCTGCTGTCACTCTCATAGACTGTAATGAGCGGTGGTGTCCAACAGGTGGCAGCACCAGTCTGTTAAAACCCAACAGAACCGGTGGAACTAGGGAGTGGAAGGAATGCAGGTTCTGTCGCTGTCCACGTTGGTGCTGAAGGTTCTTGTACGGAGCGGAGAAACGGTTCTGTTTATGGTTCTGCAGCTGGTGAGACGGTTCTGTTTGTGGTTCTGCAGCTGGTGAAGCTGTTCTGTTTATGGTTCTGCAGCTGGTGAGACGGTTCTGTTTGTGGTTCTGTTTATGGTTCTGCAGCTGGTGAGACGGTTCTGTTTGTGGTTCTGCAGCTGGTGAGACGGTTCTGTTTGTGGTTCTGTTTATGGTTCTGCAGCTGGTGAGACGGTTCTGTTTGTGGTTCTGCAGCTGGTGAAGCTGTTCTGTTTATGGTTCTGCAGCTGGTGAGACGGTTCTGTTTGTGGTTCTGCAGCTGGTGAAGCTGTTCTGTTTATGGTTCTGCAGCTGGTGAGACGGTTCTGTTTGTGGTTCTGCAGCTGGTGAAGCTGTTCTGTTTATGGTTCTGCAGCTGGTGAGACGGTTCTGTTTGTGGTTCTGCAGCTGGTGAGACGGTTCTGTTTGTGGTTCTGCAGCTGGTGAAGCTGTTCTGTTTGTGGTTCTGCAGCTGGTGAGACGGTTCTGTTTGTGGTTCTGCAGCTGGTGAGACGGTTCTGTTTGTGGTTCTGCAGCTGGTGAGACGGTTCTGTTTGTGGTTCTGCAGCTGGTGAGACGGTTCTGTTTGTGGTTCTGCAGCTGGTGAAGCTGTTCTGTTTGTGGTTCTGCAGCTGGTGAGAATAGCCAAGGTGCTGGGGACTGAAGATCTCTACGATTACATCGACAAGTACAACATCGAGCTGGAGCCCCGCTTCAACGACATCCTGGGAAGGTGGGTTCCTGCGGTCCCGTGACGACGATGACGATGACGATGATGATGATGATGATGGTGTGTGTCATGTCTGAAGTGTGCATCGTTCCTTTCCTCAGGCATTCCCGTAAGCGGTGGGAACGCTTCGTGCACAGTGAGAACCAACACCTGGTGAGCCCGGAGGCGCTGGACTTCCTGGACAAGCTGCTGCGCTACGACCACCAGGCCCGGCTGACGGCCCGAGAGGCCATGGATCACCCGTACTTCTGTAAGAGCTGACGGAGGCCCGGTTGTTGCAGTCGGTGGAAACGACGGGGGGGGGAAGTAAAGTCCTGGTTTCTGTTCTTCCAGTCCCGATTGTGAAGGATCAGTCCCGTGTGGCCGGATCCACCAGCCTGCCGAGTGGGAACGCCGCCAGCATGATCACCGGTAACGCTCCGCTACGTACGTGATCCGGTTCCGGGTTGCGCTTGTTTCATTAAATGCTTTTCAATCACTAAAATCTTAAAATGCATTCAGTTTGAATTTTATTTCTGGTTGAGAATAAAATCAAATTCGCCGCAGACGGGAAGCGTCTGATTTAAAAGTCTCCGTGTGCCGGCTGCTCGCCCCTCCCTCAGGTATCTCTGCCCCCCTCCCTCAGGTATCTCTGCCTTGCCAGCCTCCACTGCCCTGGGGCCTCTCACCGGGTCGCCGGTCCTGTCCGCTGCCACCAACAACCTGAGCTCCCCAGTGCCCGCTGGCGCCCCGCAGTGACGCCGCCCCCCCGAGTCCTCTCCCTCTCCGAATCTCTGCCCCACAGCCTGGCAGGGGGGGAGGAACCTCGACTGGTGCCCCTCTGCCCGTCCTCCCCACACCCAAACGGACCCAAAGTGATGGCGTTAGCCTGAAATGCTAGTTCTGTATAACTGAAACACAGGTGTTCCCTTCTTTCTCCCATGAGCTGTAGTGAATACAAAGACGGGGTGGGGTGGGGTGGGGGGGGGGGTCTCAGCAGCCTGTTTCTTTAGTGTATGAAGGCGGTCAATAATAAAACGGGCGAAAGGGGAGCATCCTGTAAAGGTTACTGCAGAATCATGGAGAACCTGACCACGCTTAACCCCGCCTCCCCGGGACGCGCCTGAACGGCATCCTGGAGGTGTGCGGTGCTGTTCGTTGCTCCGGGGGGGGGCTCATGAACACGATCGCTTCAGCTCGCTGGACGGCGGCCGTCGAAGCCGGCTCGGATTCATTCAGGTTCTCAAAACGGTTCCTCAAACGTGCTGCTCTCCAGAACCCCTGGAAACACTTCAAGAGGCTTTCCTTGAATCGCTTCAAGACAAAAACCAAAGTTTACTCGGCCGGTTGGAAGAAGAGTCCGACCACGGCGAGTTTCGTTTAGCGGGAGGTCCTCGACCCGGGGTGGGGGCGGGCGGGGCGTCTGAAGTACTGTTGTCATGACGATTATTACAGCTGGCTGGTTCTCACCATGTGGATGGGTTCATTGGATGTTGAATAGCACTTGATTCTCTTTGATTTTATTTTATTTTACTCCCGGTGTTTTAGTTCCAGATACTTGAGTGTAACTTTTAGACCCTGCTGTGCATTTGTTTCACTTCAAAATGAGAATAAATCAGCCCCGTCTATACGACCGCCTGAAAACGGAACATTGCTGTATATATTCTTATGTCCTCGTGTAGAAGACTAGTATTTGGAAATACATGTGTAAATAAACGTGTTTTATTTATCGGGTACATCCGACTCCTTTTGTCCCGGTGAGGCAGACACAATGAATAGAATATTTAAACTCATTGGGGTTTCCATGGTTACAAACTCATCTCGCTGAGAGAGATTATCTCACAAGGGCTTCCAGGTCTGGAATTTAAACTTTCTACTAGACAGTGTTACTCAGAAAACACACAGTACGTGATGCGCGGTGGGATCAGTGGAGCCGGTCCTCGGTTCCGACCTGATACTGGATTCTCTGGTACTGATGGGATGAGTCCCTGCATCCGAGGAAGCAGCAGCAGGGCTTGTCGCTGTGGAAAAACCTGCAGGACGAGTCCACGGACACACATCAGCCACCCGAACCCACCCGAGTCGCGTTCAGTCCGATACAAATGCGTCCTATACCGTTTGGAGCGCAGCTCCCGGTCGATCTCCTCCAGAGTCTTCCCTTTGGTCTCCGGCAGCAGGAAGTAGAAGAACCCCGCGGCAGCCAGGGAGGCCGAGCCGTAAAGAAGAAACGTCCCGGAGACACCGATGGAATCTGCAGGACGGAAGCAATAAAAACAGGCTCTGAAAGCTTTTTAATCCCGACTTGTCGGCTGACCCTTTAGATTGGGGGTCTCAAACGGGTCGCGAGTTCGAGACCCCTACTTAAAGTCCAGCGACTCCCGGGATGATTGGGGAAGCGTTTCCTACTCCTGACTGAGCCCGGCGGCTCCAGGGAAAAGAACGAGGGGGGGGACGACACACTCACCGATGAAATTCAGGAAGGTGAAGGTGACCAGAAGGTGCGCGGCCCAGTTGAAGCAGTTGGTGAACGCAAACGCCCTCCCCCTGATGGCGGCTGGGAATATTTCACTGAGGAGGAGCCAGGTCACTGGAGAGAAAAGGATCGGCTTCGGTTACCCCTGGGGAAGCGCCACGTCGGGAAAGAGACCCACTTAAGAAGGAGATATATACGAACTCGGTCCAAACCCGACGGAGTACGCTCCCACAACCGCCATCATGCACACCAGAATGGCCCAGTTGGCCACCGCGCCGCGGTCGCTCGGGGAAGGCGCCAGAGGCGTGTCCAGTGGTTGGAGGTGTCGCCCGTCTCCCCCTGGTGTGTCGTTAGTCGGGAACATGTGGCTCCCGTTGCCCGGCGACGAATGAGGTCGAGCCGTTCCGTTCACGCCAAAGTCTTCGGAATCGCAAGGCCTCTTGGCGTCGGCCGCCGGATGTCCACTGAGGACGCCGATGGCGATCAGACTCAGCGCCATGAGGGAACATCCTCCGATGAGCAGGGGCCTCCTGCCCACCCTGTCCGAAGACGCCATGGAGGTCAGAGTCACAATCACTTTGACCGACCCCAATCCCACGGAGGCCAGCGCCGCCGCCGCGTCGCTCTGGAACCCCACCGAGTGGAAGATGGTGGAGGCGTAGAAGAGGACGTTGGGCTGGCCTGTGAGCTGCTGAAACAGGACCAGGCCGAGGCCGATGGCGGTCCTGGTCCTCATGTTGTCTTTGCTCTGGAACATCGCGTTGAACCGAACGCTCTCGGCTTCCACCCTCGAGTCGTCCGTCTCCCGGTCTCCGTCCGGTTCCTCGGCGCTGGACGGGAGGAACCGGACGGAGACCAGCTGCAGCAAAGTCGGAACCACGGCTAATCCGAACATCCACCTCCATCCGCCGCCACAAGCAGACAGGAAGTAGTTGATGATGTAGGCCGCCAGGACGCCAACGGTGATCCCAGTTTCGTGCAGAGTCACCAGGAAGCCCCTGCGGTCCGGGGCGACCATCTCGGACACGAAGATGCAGCAGGACATGGAGGATATGCACATGGCGAAGCCCACCAGGATCCTGCCCACCACCAGAGCATAGTAGGAGCTCACCAGCAAGACCAGGCTCCCGGCCAAGATCAGGAGGTTGCTGAGGACGATGGACTTCCTGCGGCCCTGGCGGTCGATCAAGCATCCGCCGACAACAGAGGCCAGCAGCGCTCCCACCAGCAGAGCGCTGACCAGCGCCTCCTGCTGGACGCAGGACAGGTGGAACTCCGCCTTGAGCTGCAGCAGCGCCCCGGAGATGATGCCCAACTCATACCCGAAGACCAGGCCTCCCGCCGTGGACACGACAGCCGCCAGCAGGAGGGTGGAGCAACCTGGAGGACACAGTCAGATGGGAGGACGCCGTGGTGTTAATCTGAAAGGAGGCTTTGTTTGGAATAACCCGGTGCCGGCCCAAAGAATGAGGAAGATATTCTTCAACAATGCGTCAGATTCGAGGTGTGGAGACGGAAATGTTTCCTTGAGTGTCTCTCGACGCGGCTCACACGGTTTCAAACTGTTGTTAGGGACATAAGACGTCACAAAAATCCCCCCCCCCCCGGGAGTCGTTGACGTGCAGCATCTATTGACAGAAATGCAAATGATCAGGCTGGGATCCCCGGTCACGCCTCTGACGTCTCCTTTTCTTTGTACATCTAATCGTCTTTAAACATTTACAAACTTTCTTCATCCCGATCGCTTGTGAAGACGAGTGAATCAGAACTCACCCATCGCGTCTGTCCCCGCGGTTACATGTTGGTCAGCTGCCGTGGCGAGACGTCCCCCTCTGAAACGACAAGCGCAGCAGAGACTGTTCACCGGGATCACAAGGATGCTCACAAGAGCCCGGTGCAGGCCATCGCCATGGCAACCATCCTGTTGATTGCCCTGATTTCCTTACACTGGAGGAAACGCTCGTCTGCGTAGCAATCAGGAGGATTGTGTGTCCTCGTTTACCTCCGTGGCTGTTTGTTTGTTTGTTTGTTTGTTAGCAGGATGAAACCTAGAGGGAGGGTTGGGGGGTGCTGAAGAAGACTTGTTTGGCGCTGGATTAGTTATTTTTGCTGGTTTGAATTGTCCTCTTTTCCATCCTGACCGGTGACTCTGCAGCTCTTTGTCTTACATTTGTCGTCCGTGCTGTCTGGAACATGATTTTCATGTTTTCTGTGCCGGTAATCTAATCTGCCACCGGATTGTAATGTTGTTGTTTTTTATTCATCTTACATTTGCTGGATGTTGTGTCAGGTCAGAGAGGAACTTCCGAATCACTCCAGACTCCTTTGTGCGGCTCAGCAGGAAGTTAGTTCTATTTTTATGATCCTCGTGGATTGGATAAATAACTACTCTGGTGTAGGAATGAAGACTCGCGTTACTATAGGCCGGTAAAGATTACCGGGACCTGCAGGAGGAAGAGGAGGACTCACCGCGAGCAGAAAACGGATCACGCCGAGATGCTCCCGCAGCTTTTTCCTGCTCCTTCCCGAAGTCGGAGCGACGTGGCAGGAGGAGAAAACTTTTTGGAGACGTTTTGACGCCAGAGGTCGACAACTATCCCAGGAAGAGAGGAGCCAATCACCGCCCGGCAGCCCGGCGCGGAGCCCGGTTAAAGGGGAGGTGAGTTCGTTTCACCTCCTCCGCCAAAGAGGAGTGTTCGGCAGGAGCGCGCAAACAGGTTCCGCTTTGTTCAGCATTGTGAGGAGGATTAGCAGCGCCTCACAATCAGAGAAAGAAAAAGTCATTATATCCTGAGAATAAAGTCTGTCCTGTTGTCCTGGAGAATTTAGAATGTTTTTTTTTTATCATAGTTGAAAAGCAGTAATTTTAATTGACAAATTCATAATGTAATTAGAATACAGTTACGTTTTTATGAGAATGTTACAGGAATAAAGTGACGATTTTACAGTTTCAAAAATAAAATCAATAGAATTTTTGATATTTGATGCGGATCAAATTATGAATTTGTCAATTACAATTACTGCTTATCAACTATTATAAAACACATTCTGGATATAATGACTTTTTCTTTTTTCTCACAATCCAGCGCTGTTTAAAACATGTTGCTGCGCACGGCCCTGAGCTTATCTTTAATGTATTTTTATTTGAATAACTGGTGATTTTATTATGTTGTGTTTGTTGTATGTTGTTTATTATGTAATTTCATATGTATAATTTTGTCACCTGGTGTCTGGAAGGCCTTGTTGGAGTTCTTGTTGAGCCCGACTTAGTGCCTTTCCAGCTCTTATGTTGAGTTGTTTAAACATTAAACTTGATTTCTAAAAAACAAACAACGTTCCTAATATGTTAGTAGATTTCAAAATGGTTGAATGAAATCAGATTTTATCTTCTGTCGTAAAGATTATACTTTCATTTTGCGACGTCAGTGGCATTTCATATGCAGTGCATTTAATGGCCGCTGGGTGGCAGTCTGTGGCGGTGGCGCTGCAGCGGAAGCAAATGGTAGCAGAAGAAGAAGAAGAAGAAAGAAGCGGAAATAACTAAACAAACATGTCTCAGGCGGGGAACGAGTTCCTCAGTAAAGCAGAGCTACTGAAGCAGGGAGCGGAAGCCCGAGTTTACCGGACACAGTTTCTGGGGAGGCCGACTATTGTTAAAGAAAGATTCCCGAAACGTTACCGACACCCCGCGCTGGACGAGAAGCTGACGCACCGCCGGACGGTGCAGGAGGTCCGCTCCATCCTGCGCTGCCGGAAAGCAGGCGAGTCTCTCAGCGGCGGTCGGGAACGAGCAACGAAAGAGAGTTTCTCTTTATTTACTGTTGCTTTTCGTCTTAATAGTAGAGTAAAACCCGGAGAAACCACAAGCAGCGCACCTTGTCTGTCCGAAATACTCACTTTAACGCCAAATGGGCATTAATACACATTTAAAAATGTTTCTAAAATCCTTAAAGTCCTTCAGAATGTAAGAAAACTTGGTCGGGTTCCTGAGAAAGTGTCTGAATATAACGTCCTGCTGATACCTCGTCATTTTAATGCGTTGCTTTGATTGTTTAGCCTGAATTTACACTTTATTGAATCAAACTCTCCTCCTCAGGCATAGCGGCCCCTGTCGTGTATTTCGTGGATTACACCTCCCACTGTATTTTCCTGGAGGAAATCGTCGGCTCGACGACCGTACGCGAACACATCGCATCGACTCATCCGTCGGATTCCCGCACGGAGCTGGAGCGGCTGGTGGAGAGGGTGGGTCGGATCCTGGGCAGAATGCACGACGAGGACGTCGTCCACGGCGACCTGACCACCTCCAACATGCTGCTGAGGCACGGGAAGGAGGGCGGGGGGGCCGACCTGGTCCTCATCGACTTCGGCCTGAGTTACGTCTCCGCTCTGCCGGAAGACAAGGGGGTGGACCTGTACGTCCTGGAGAAGGCCTTCCTCAGCACCCACCCCAACACGGAGGCGCTGTTTGACAAGCTGCTGCAGAGCTACGCGGCGGCGTCCAGGAAGTCGGCGGCGGTCATTCAAAAGCTGGACGAGGTGCGGCTGAGAGGGAGGAAGAGGTCGATGGTGGGTTAAAAGACGACGTTTAGAGAAAATGTTTGATGTCTCCGTTACAGAGGGTGAAACGACAAAAGGTTCAGAACCTGTCGGGGGGGCCCGTACCAGCACTGGGGGGGGGGGGGGGGGGGCAGGTTGATGTTTTTACAGACTGAATCCTTCCTGGAGATTTGTTAATGTGAGAGGTAAAACCAGTCCTATCCCATTAAGAGAAAATAAAATGTCGTCTTAAGTGATTGACTGGAATCTTTCAAATGTCTTTGTAAAACAAAGCAACATACAAGCATCAAACTATCCTCACTGTAAATACGAAAATTGGAAGCAATCCTTTAATGTATTGGTTTCATGTTAATGTTATATCTTTGTCTTCTAAATAAAGAATAAAGCTGTAACTCCCACTCCAGAGGCTCTGGGCTGATTTTGGAAATAAAGCATCCCCATCGCTATGGCAACACAGAAGCAAATCTACCCTGTTAATGTAACCCGTAGACATGGTTCAGCTTTATCTTCAATGTGTTCATCTTCTAGAAAAGGCACATCCATGAGAGAGACCACCATTTTGATTAAGATATTTTATTTAGGAAAAAAAAAAAAAAACTACAAGTCTTCAGCAGAGTTCTTCCCCAGATGATACACAGAGTCCACTTTGGCCCACGCTGCAGAGTCCCTCCAGCCAATCAGGATCCAGCATTCTCAAGAACAATTTTGATCAGCAGAGTGACACAGGAACTCTCAGCGGCTTCAAATGAAGTTTAATCAAGTTCATGAAATGAAATCTTTAATTAGCCAACAGTTAAACACCACATGAGATCAAACCGACCAATCAGCTGACACCATCGTCGCCGGCCAACATCCTCACAGCTCACAGAGCTCAATCATTGGGGGGGGGGGGCTTGGAAATGGGTGTGGCTGCGCGGGGGGTGGGAGTGGGGGGCCTCAACGATGCGTTAACCGAAACAGAACGGCGTACTTTGTGAAACTGGCTGAACCAAGTAGAAAGAATAACATGGTAGAGGGGCGGGCTTTAAAGTCTGGGGTCCAATCAGAGGAACGGTCTGCGAGTCACCGCCGTGGCGGCGGGGTCAGCAGCTGGGTGGCGGTGGCGGCGTCTGGGAACAGGTTGTGGTAGGTGGGCAGCGGTACGTATGCTGCGGTGATCATTTTACCTGAAACAGGACAGACGTCTCAGCCGCTCTGTGATTGGTTCCCCAGCACGACGGTCACGCGACAGCAAGTCTTACCGGCAAAGTATCTTCCGTGTAGAGCGTTGACGGCGGCCATGGCCGAAGGGATGGACGGACACTTGACGTAGACGTTCCCCTGGAAAGAAGCAGAAGCAGAGGTCAGAGGTCGCCTGACAGGCGGCGCGTTTTAAGGCCTAAAACGCGGATGCACCTCGGCCGAGTTCTTGTCCACGTAGATGTGGACGACGCCTCCGTGTTTGTTGCACTCGTCGATGACGTCGTGCTGGATGTGCACCTCCCAACCGGGAGCGTCTTCGCTGAAAGCGACAGAGCACAGGAAGTGAAGCGGCGCCGGGGGGAACTCCTCTCTGACCCGAATGGGGACTTCCTGTTTTTACCTGCTGGGGTTGAACATGCTGGACAGCTGGAAGCAGTGAGTCGCAAGAGGCTGCGAGGGAAGGCTCATAGCTGGGGGGTTAATGCTCATGTTGAGCCCTGGGTTCATGGCAGCTGTAAGACACACGCGCGCGCGCGCGCGCACACACACACACACACACACACACACACACACACACACGCACTCGTTCAGCGCTACTTCAGAAGCAACAGGTTTCACACGCGCGTGCGTACCTACCCGTCACAGCGGCCATGGCTCCGATGGCGATGGCGCCGCTCATCTGCAGCGCCTGCTGAGCCGCGGGAGGGATCTGTAGGCCGGTACCTGCTCCCAGGTAAACCACAGACAGAGCGTCAGCGAGCACAGACAGGAAACACGCCCACACAGAACACCGGTGAGAGACGGGCCAGCCTAAAGGTTCGAGCGTCACGAGGGCCGAAATGTGACGGCTAGATGGGGGGGGGTGGGGGGGCGTTCCCGTGGTGGTCTGCAGGGGGTCAGATCTATCAAAAGCGGTCCAAGGAAGGGAAAGCGGCGAACCGGCTGCGGGGGTCACGATCTCATTGATGCCGGTGGGGAGCGAAGGCCGGCCCCCGTGTGGTCCAATCCAACAGAACAAGCTGCTGTAGCTCAAATTGCTGAAGAACTAAGAAGCTGCTGACACACACACACACACACACACACACACACACATACATACACACACACACACACACACACCTTGTACAAGGCCGGTAATAATAAGCCTCGTTGATGAACATTTAATGAACCCAATGAAAGGCTGTCGATATGTGATCAATAGGCTTCCAATGTCAGCTGACGTTTGATGTGACAGTAACAATAGCCCCGCCCACTGCGCTCGCCGGCGCCGCCCACTGCGCTGCGCTGCAGCACACACACGCGTCGAGGTCTGCACGACGGCCGCGGGACGTCAACGTTTATTTACGCTTTTCCAAATCTCACCTTCGGCGAGTCGCGCCATCAGCTGCAAGCGCCCGGTGGTTCCGAGGTCGATGCCGGCGTGCTCGAGCTCGTCGCTGTCCAGGAAAGACGACGCCGCGGAGCCGTCGGTGCGCTCCGTCACGTGGCCGACCTTCATGGGTCGGCCCGCCAGCTCGAAGCCATTCAGCTGCTCCAGGGCCTTCTTGGCAGACTCGGCGTCTGCAAACTGAGAAGCAGACGATATGCGGCGAGAGGGCCGACGGAGAACGACAGCGATGAAGCACGCGGGTGAAGAAGAGGAGCTCACAGTGATGAAGCCGTAGCCCTTGGAGCGGCCGGTCTCGCTGTCCATCATCAGCTGGATGCTCTCGATCTGCCAGACGTCAAGAAGAGACGCGTTCCGTAACTTACGGGTGACTCGGAGGGCGCCGAACGGCAGCAGAAACACGACACTACGAGAGAGCGGGTCACGTGACCGCGGCGGGCGGGTGTTTGTTCGGGTGTGTGCGCGCATCTGACCCGCCCAAATGGCTCAAATATTCCTCTCAGCATCTCCTCGGTGATGTTGAAGTGCAGAGAGCCGATGTAAAGCCTCATCGGTCCCGATGCTGCCCTCTGGAGGGAGTTTGCTGCCGCTGCCGCCGCCGCAGCAGCTCTGTTTTTTTCTGCCTGCACACACACACACACACACACACACACACACAGCTGATTAGCCTCTAGCTAGTTCCCTCTGAGTACATGCATGCGTGTGTGTGTGTGTGTGTGTGTGAGAGAGAAAGTACCTGAGATGCCTGTACAATGATGGGAACTCCCAGAAGCCTTTGCCCCGTCAGCCCAATGGCCAGAGGAACTGAGCTGGCCTCCACGAACTCGATGTAGGCGATGCCTTTAGACCGGCGGGAGTTCCTGTCAGATATCATCCTCACATCCCGGACCTGCGGAGGGACGCTCACCTTCACAACAGGTACACGGAGCCCAGTAGCTCCGCCCAGCGATGCCCTTTTTGGGTACTTCTGCGCGGTGCTTTACCTTCCCCACAGCAGAGAAGAAGTCCTCAAGGTCCCGAGGTCGGATCCGGGCTGCCAGCTGCATGCAGAAGACGGTCCGAGCGTCGCGCTCCTCTGGAGTCAGGTTGTCTATCGGCAGTCTGCGCACGGAGACGGGCTCAAGTGTAACGTCACGGCGTCGGCACACGAAAACGCTGAGAAACACGCTCTCACCTGATTGGACTCTTCTCCCTCTTGATGGGACTCTTCTCTTTCCTGATTGGACTCTTACTTTTTGATCGCCGACGGCTGCGGGACGATGAAGACGAGCGGAGTCAACAGCGTCCACAGGTCATGCAAACTGCGGCCTGATGAAGATTCACTGCGGCTAGCAATAGCCAATGCTAGCTACAATGTGTCGATGCTTCACGGCCTTCATACCGTCTTAGGCGTGACGTCATTGCCAGTGCAGACAGGAAGTGACGTCAGAGTAACTCACTGTTTGTGGTGGTCCTTGTAGCGGCCACCTCTCTCTCTGCTGCGGCTTCGTCGTTTGTCTCGGCTGCGTCTGCGCTCCCGGCTGCGGCTCCTCTTTCTGTCTCGACTGCGGCTCTGCCTCCGGTCAGGACTGCGGCTGCGTTTCTTTCTGCGCGGGACGAGGCATCCGATAAAAGCTCAACTTATTGGCCATGGACCGGGGTTTGTACAACACGTGGACGCCGAGCTCCACGCCAGGCAGCAGGCCATGACCTCTGACCCACTTCCCCCTCAGTGTTCTGATGATGGAAAGTTCAGGACTGACCTCTTCTCTCGCTCCTCCGGTCCATTGGGACTCGGGTTTCTGGGGTCTTCCTGCAGCCGACGGGGAATACCATGCGGAACAGACATGGAAGAGCGGGATTAAGTCACGTTTAAATGCACCTCAGTGTGTGTGTGTGTGTGGGGGGGGGGGGGGGGTCAGGTCAGAGGTCAGTCATTCAGTGTGTGTCGTTTCAACAGGAGGCACTTTCCTCCTTACACACACACCTCTCTCTCTTTTGGAAACCAATTCACATGAACCCGTCCTTCACTTTGATCATCCTGCTGACGTCCAGACATTTGGGGAATCTCAACGGCGTCATGGAAGTTACATTTCTCCGCTGGATCAAATCTCGCCTCGCGCCGCACGGAACACGAACATTTCAGCTCTGTCCGGCTCGCGTTTGCCTGCACGTCTGTTAAAAACACTCTGGCAACAGGTGCATCAACACAACACGCCTGCGTCACCTGTGATGTCAGGCCACGCCCAGCCGCCGCTAAGCTAATGGATAACTCTGACTTAGCCTTCCTTTCTCCGTTACCCGTCTGTGTCTCCCGTAATCCTCAGCTCCGTGACATGTTTACCATTAGCGAGGGAAGCGCAGTCATGTTACCATGGCGACCACAGTACAGCAATGCGTGATGGGGGGGGGGGGGCTTTTACTACCTTGGTTTTTGTGACAGATCACAGTGGCTTTCAGGGAGTGGAGGTGAGAAATCGTTAGGCAAGTCTACAAAGAGAGATAGACGGGCATTTATTCACGACAGTCATCCGCCATCACTTCCTCATCATCATCACCATCAGCCTGACTCTACTGCCCAGAGTACACGGTGCGTGTACAATCAAGTGTTTTTATGGATATGAATAAATGTCAACATGAACGAGCAAAGCTGGCCCGCCGCGAGGCGGTAGAATGATTCAGGAGTTTGATCAAATTCACAATCAATAAAGGATAAAAAAAAGCTAAAGTCACAGCAGAAATTAAAGGCAGTCTGGCCGCTATCCCTCGGACCATCACAGCACAAGCCGACGCGAGATACGAGCTGCGACAGCACAGCGGCGGCGAAGGAGAGCTTTCCTCCAGAACGTTTGGTCACAAACGGGAACACGCCGTTTAAACGTGCAGATCAAAAGGCGTGTAAAAGCAATCTGGTAAGGAAACATATAATCCAACAACCAAGGCCGTGTCCTTTTACCCTGACGCGGTTTCCCCATCATCTGCGCGAGCAGCAGTGGAGTCCGGCGGGTTCTACAAACGTCACGCTAAAGCAGCTCACCTTCCTGTACGGAGCCTCCAGCATCGCCTCGATGTCCAGGTCGTCCGCCATCCCGCTGCCTGTCTGCACACATGGAGCATCAACATGCAGTTTGCAGGCGCAGACAACGCGGCTGAATGTTGGCCTCCAGGGGGCAGCCTAATCGGTGTAACGATGCATCACAATCATCCCATGAAGAAGAGTTAGCTGCATGCCATCAGCATGCAGAAGACTGGAGACCTTATGAAATGTTAACTTTTTAAAACTTTTTATTTACTCTGTAGTGCGTTCGCCGAGTCAGTGAATGCTGCTGCTGCTTAGAGACTAATAAAAAAAAATCAAGGCTAGTCAAAGGTTAAACGACGCCGGGGTTGCATTATTTCAAGGCATTTTAAGAATGTAAATGAGCGTGCTGCATCCACAGCAGTTATTATGTGTCAAGATAACCCACAGAAAAGAAACAGCTGCAGTTAACCTGTTAAAGCACGAGCTTCATGCCTATAATTACTAGGTTAGTCACACACACACACACACACACACAGAGACCATGTGGAGGAAGGAAATTATAATTTGTAATTTCCAAACTTATTTTATTTTTGCAGGAGAATAAAGGTCTTTAAGATCACAATTGCTGAGTATTTCTCATTTGATTGCTCGATTGTGTCACAATAATCGATAGATTAGCTAATTATACTATACAGACTGATTAGATCCTCATTTCACACAGAAGCCCACTTTTTTGGGAAATTAATTCAATGAGTTCACATTTTCTAGCATCCCATAATGAGCTCAAATGGTTCTAGTGCAATGAGGATAACCTGAATGTCCTTACATCACCTCCGCCTTCAGGCAGATTCATATACAGTAAACATAAATATGTAGTTGCCTCATTGTGTGACGTCATGGTATGACATCATCAGTCTCAACCTGTCTAACCTGTCTACAACACTTTAGCAGTAGTAAATAAATTGTTGAATTGTTTTATTCATTTCTAAAGCAAGAGCTTGTATTTTAATCCAAATTATCATCAAGAATCAGTAAAAAAAATGTTGAATTGTAGAGTAATCAATGTTCTGATAAAGAGTCTTGCCAGCCAGCTGTGAAAAAGGACAGAACTGAACCTCCGTTTGCCAAACTCAGGTGGGCAGATACAGTTACCATGGCAATCCAGCATACCTACTAAAGTTAGCATCAAAGTAAACATCAAGTTACAACATTTTAGCTGGTAGCCACGAGACCGCACAAAACGTCCAGCTAAGAACCACCGGACAGTCTGTGACGTCTCCCGCTTTGATTCGACGCGATCTGCACCTGATGCCTACCGCCGACTGCTAACAGCTAGCTCGGAAGGCTAAACGCTGAGAACGCGCCAGACGGAGCCGCGCGGCTGCTTCCGGTTATCCTCCGACTCATCCGGCGGCTGGACGCCGAGGCAGAGAGGAGTATTACCTGGATGATCGGCGGCTTGAGGTGTTGAAGCCAACTGTAGCTGTGTCCGGTTACCGGGGGGGCTTTCGGTCGTTCCGTTCCCGATAAGGTTTCGTGCTCCAAAATGGCGCATTCACGGAGTCTGCATATTATCGCGAGATTATCGTTGCTTTTCCTTTACTGTTGTTTCAATGGCATCTTTGTAACCTTGTTGAGACGGTACTGCCATCTAGCGGTACGTTGTTAGGGCTGCATCAGGAACGACAGCAAAAGGACAGATGGCAATCTGTCCTTTTGTCCTTCTTGTCCTTCCTGATCCTTATTGATTAGTCTCCCGACGATAAAGATTCAACTCAAAGTATGATGAGACTTCATGGTTTATAGGTTTGAAACTACACCATACAAAATATATCATTCTCTTTTTGTGATGGCTATGTCGTCTTCTTCTTCTTGCTTCTGGTCATCTGTTTCTCTGTGACATCATCAATTTCTGAGGCCTCCTGTGGACCAGTCAGATATCGTCCGGCTCTGCTCGTTCTCTGGAGGAAACCCACCTGCTGACGATCACTTCCTGTAGAGAGAAAACAGGCCGATGCCTTTATATTTCTGTCCTCTTAATCATCTGATGTTCAATCGAAGTGATTGCATCTTAAAGATTCAAATGAAATATCATCGATCAAGCTGAACTGATCAGAAGGGAGGAGGACTTTAAGGCCCAGGTCTCTACACTATAAAAAAATAACATAGAAAATCCAGAAGAAAATGAAATGGGAAAACACAAATGATTAACCTCTTTCAGTCTATTTTTCTAATGATGAACTCTTATGCTCCCCCCCCCCCCCCCCCACACACACACACCTGAACTTTGAGCCTGCTCAGACAGACAGGTGAGGCCAGTTCTGCCTCTGATAGGTCAGCTGGATAGATAACGTAACACAGCATCAGTTCCTGTAAAACAAATGTGATAAACTAAAAATATATTCTAAACCGAGCAGATGGTGTTCAACTCTGCCTTGTTACCTTGGAGACATTAGCGGTGATCCTGCTAAGAGCTGCGAGAGAACGCCACGAAAACTGGCGCAAGCCGCACCCTCTAAACGCATCATTGACGCGCTCCACTACCACCGAATAACTACAGGAAGAGGAGAGGGACAGTTTGAGACAACCAGCACATTCCTGCTGCTTTACTGTGTGTCTGTGTGTGTGTGTGTGTGTGTGTGTGTGTGTGTTACCTGGCATGGTAGAAAGGTGGACCTTTCCTGTACAACACTGAAACGCACAGAAGAGTTCTCCATGAATAAGAGGTTATATGACGTCAGCCAGGTGTGACTAGGATAGTTATTATACAGGAAGTGAGACAAATACTGATGTCGCACGATAGGCGCGCGCCTCTTACTGAAGTCAACGCCGTACTTGGCCCCGCTTCCTCCTTTAGGAACCCACCCCCTGCTTCGACAGTGCTGATAGGCTGCGAATGACGTGACGAAGTCGTGGCGCAGCGATCGGAACTCCTCCCACAGCTGGATGACTGACAGGGGCTCCTGTCAACAAACGCACACCCGCAGTCCCGACGCTTCGTCAGGGCAATCGTCTTTTCATTTAATGCGTAGTTCCCGTTTCAGTTCAAACGTTTCGCTAAGCGAGACGTTACCTGATGCAGGTAGACAGACAGACAGCCCAGACTGTAGACCAGGAAGAAGGCCTGCGGGAAGACAGGCAGCTGTTGAAGAAAGGTGAAGAAGCCACGCCCCCCTTTACTGTTGTCAAAACACACTCCACAACTGGGCTGTGACTAAATCGTTATTTAGCGTAAATCGTTCTGGATCAGACAACAACATTTAAAATGTCCTCTTCTTTATGGGAGGGGCTTTGCGGGAAACGCCCCTCTTACATTAGGCCAATCAGAAGGAAAGTAGTGCGTGATCACACAGGTGTTCCTGTTACCTCCTCCAGACTGAGCTGCAGGTACTCAGTCAGAGGGACCGGAGTCCGCCGGACCACCATGGCATCCCCGCACACCTGTACACACAACGCGCCAACACAAGCGCACACACACCAGTGAGAAACGAATGGGGAGGAGTCGCCGTGACGCCACCCTGCAAGCATAAAGACTCACCTCGCTGTCAGAGACCACCAGGACAAAACCAGACCCTGGAACTGAAGGACCAGGACCGGGATCGGGGCCTGATTCAGAGTCCTGCTCCGAGCTGGGATCCGGGTCAAGTTGAGGATTCACATCCAATCCGCTGTGGAATAAAACGAGTCTTTGTTTGTGTTGTTCAAAGGCAGCGCGAGGCGAGCGGGACTCAGGCCAGACTACCTGCGGCTGTTCTTGGCACCCGGATCTGCTTGTGACCCCGGCAGGCAGCCGGCCCCCTCCGGTCCTGGCTCATCCCTTCCCACCTCTTTCCTCACACCTTCCATCTCTATTGGCTGAGACAGTGCGAGCGAGGTTTGACTGACAGCAGCCTGCTCACCCGATCCCTGAGCAGCGAGTGATGCACCCGCCCACCCGAGCAGCTCGTCGTACCTGGAGGGAGACGCCATCGTAAACACAAACGTCCGCGTGGGGGACAGACAGGAGTGGGCGTCGCTCACCTGGACTGGGAGACGATGGGGAGGAACACACCTTCATGTTCTGGAACAGAAAACGACCATCTGACTGCTGTGGACAAATGTGATTGGTCTAACTGGTAATGACGTCACGGGGCGGTTAAACTCACGCTTCCATTGGTCAGAAATGCTGTAGTCTGGTCTGGCTCTGGAAAGGATGCCTTTACCGAAATAACCCTGAAACGTGATAAACACCTTCATGCAAAATGGAGGTTTTTTTTTTTTTAATCCCACCTGGATTTACTGAATCCAGATTTACACACACCTGACTGTAGATCTGCTGAATGTGGTCCGGATTACAGACCAACACGTGTTGGTTGACGAGCTGCGCCCTGAACTGGACCCTGCCGTCCGGGCTGGGGTTCAGCGGCAGCGGGGCCTCGTACTGCTCTCGAACCCGGGTGCGTCTCTGGGGAGGCCGAAAGTCCGCCTGCATGCTGGGCGTCCCCGGGTCGGTCGAACAGCTGAACCCGGGCTTTGTGACTGCTTCCCGGGGCCGCTGCTTACCATTAGCTCTTTAAGGTTGATTGTTTCTGGTCGGGCTTGTTTTGCTGCCGGACTCTGTGGTGTCACCGACTTCGTGTCCGACTGGAATTGTTCGCCTGCTCTCTAAGTTCCACCTTCAGACATCGTGCTTCGTGTTAGTTCTTTTTTTTTTTTGTATTATTTATTTTAGATTTTGTAAAATCCAATATTCAAGCATGTATCAAAATGAACAAACAGAAATAATAACGTCATTATAGGAATAAAATGAGGAAAACAGTAAACCAGATATATAAATCAATTAAACATTAAAAAAAAAAAATTAAAATATATTAATATTTCCATTACGTAAGGGATTTTTTTAATTTCCTTTGAGAAATGATGTGCTTTGATCAAATCGGTATCTGTTTTCCATTGCTAATTTTTAACCATGCTTTTCTAACAATGTTCACGCAACGTGGCTTTTACTGCCATATTTCACAAGTTACAGTAAAAAGAAATCAACAACTTAGTTTCTGCACACAAAGGTTTATACCCCTCTAATATTGACAGATGTGTTTATTAATTTCATGCTCGTGAGTATTTGTACTTGATGGAGAGAGCCTGTACATCTGACACTTATTACACAGGTGTGATTTGAGATGGACACAATCAAAATCCACTCTGCGTTTTAAAGTTTAAAAGCAGACATTAGTTATGTTTTAAAAACACTACACTGCGCTGAGCTTCTTCTTACAGTTAGAACACAAAAACGTTACTAACACGAAGACAAAGACACTGATAACGGTCAGATAGAATCAGTTTTACAGAATTACACCTCTGGTTTCCGTGGTAACCGCATTCAAGAGGCAGAGCTGGCTGGTGTGTCCTCCTGCCTATCTACCACGTAGTACTGGTGTCTCTGGATGTGCTGGTGCAGTGCTGCGTACTTGGAGACCCTCCTCATCTTCGGCAGGATGAAGCTGTGAGTGAAGGTGTCCCTGTTCAGAGAGCTCCGCCCCTCTGCCGCCAGGACGCTGTTGATGAACTGAAGACAGAATGAGAAGCAGTTATGGTTGTCCTCGTCGAACCTGAGAGACGGACAGAGGAGGACAGGAGGGAGATGCAATGAACAAAAAGAAAGAAAGAGAAAGGAAACCGATGAGGTGACTTTAACACCTGGCGCTTGTTCACTTGTCAGCAGCTCAACCCAGAACACAGATCAGCCACAGATGACGGATGTGAGGTGTTGCCTACCTGTGCCAGGCGGGGTCCCACATGGACCCTTCAGAGAAGCGGTCCAGGTACAGGTCCCACTGGGCCAGCAGGTGGAACATGTCTGGTCGGACCAGAGGAACGCTGACGCAGCGTTCCCAGCCCGTCAGCTCCCTGCCAACTCCAGCGCGAGTGTAGTTATACACAACTCCTACACACAGATACGCAGTATTACTGTTGTAAAGATACTCACTGAATGCAGCACGGCGGATTCGGCGGTGCATCAAAGCGGATGTAGGATAGAAGCAATACGCGGTGAATCCTGCCACACCTGCGCTGGTCTCAGGTCACTGGGTCAAGCGGGCCTGCCCACTGAGTCCCCTAAAACGTCACCAACCCGAATCATTTGCGACTCATCTGGTCTTAAATCATTTCAAGGAGTCTCATGCAGAAGGTGTGTCCTGCGGGTCTTGGTCCTATTGTGCTTGTCTCACCTGGACTGCGGTGTCTGAGTCCTACCTGACATGCTGGAGATCCCGGTGTGGAGATCTGAAGTCCCATCGAACTCTCTGCGGAATAAGCAGTCGCACATTCACTGTCAGGCTGCGTCCACCGGAGTCACGTGCGCGTGTACCTGCCGAGGTTGTCGTGTGCAGGTGCGATCAGCAAGCAGCAGGAGGTCTTGTGTCCATTGGTGAAGGGGGAGGGGAGGCTGACCGGTGCCTCCTGGAGTCTGCTCCCTCTCAGCTCCTCCCCACAGCTTGGGCAATGCGCCGGTACAGAAAAACAGAAGATCTCCTTCTGACAGTGAGTCAGACGAATGACACTGTGATCCATGTCCTGAAATCCAGAACCTTTTTACTCCTCCAGTCCTCCTCCACCCCCGCCCCCCCCTCCCACCTATACTCCTCCTGTAGTCCACCGGCACTCCTTTACTCCTCCAGTCCTCCTGACAACCGTTTCTGTTTGACCCTCCTTCACATCTGAAATGTTTGCTTGGTTACAGCCTATCAGGTGACATCGCCGTCTGACTCTGGCCTATCGGCTTCCAGTTCTTTCAGACAGCCTGTCATGTGACTCGACTCACCTGTCCCTGCTTCAGGTGACCTTTGGATTGGCTTTGCAGCGGTGTCTGTGTCAGTCAGGAAACATGAGGCGTGAAGTTCCCACTGAAAGAATCTACCTTCATAATGAACCACGGTTTGAAAACGGAGTAATCTGATTGCAGGTCGACACCTTTTCCATCTTACCTGTCAAACTGGACATGTGACCGGCTCAGGTGTGCCTGAGAACCAAGTTTGCGTGCTAAAAATCTGGATTAATTTTCTGTCTGACTCACTTTCAGGGATTTAATTTGAATCTTTAGCATTCAGAAGCTAAAAAACAACAACCTGAAGTCTGATTGAATGGATCAATAAACCTGTTGTGTACCAAAGTATGATCAGTATTTGTGTATATATGAATGTATATTGATGACACCACCAGGAAGTGAGTTCATACTGACTGTATTTAATATTAAATAAAGGACAGCACGTCATGACTGATCCTTATCGACAGACAGCTGCAGCATGATTACAGGAATCGATATTCAGGTCCAGTCTCTACTGATCCGAGCTGCTCCTGGGCTCCGCCTCATCGTGGCCCGGTCCGGACATCTGCATGAACAGCTCCCTCAGCTCTGTGATGTCATCATCAAGCGACTGGAGGGGCAAAGTCGACTGATGCTCGCGCTCCTCGATAAAATCCCACAGACGGACGTTGTTCATGAACTGGAACAAACACACAGTTTAAATACCACAAATATTCATGCTGCACTGTGAGTGTGATTTTAAAAAAAAGGCAGGTTCTGACCCGGATATTGCCCTCGGAGCTCAGTTGTTTCCTCTGCCGGTCGGGTTCCGGCCGGGTTCCATCAGGGAGAGCATGAAGATACAAGCACTTCCCTCCAAATGGACACGCACCCCGACCCTGATCAAAGTACTTGCAGGACTTCTTACTGTGGAGACAGACCAATGGCAACCGTGTCAATCAAACTGGACCGGGTCTGGAACCAGGTCCAGATGCCAGAGAACTCGGGCAACATTTCGTCCTTGTTTCGGTTCTATTTGAATTATCAACCATCTCCAGGAGTTTGCTCAAGTTGATCACCTGACTCCAGACTTGAAGAGTTCTATCAGGTGGTCCTTGTCATCCTGGTCCTCGACCCAGTACGTAGATGGGATGACGAACTCGGAGGCAACTCGACACTCTGGACATGACCTGAAAGAGAGAGAGAAGTCTAAAGGATCCTGTCCTGGAGCGCCGAAACCCGGTTCTGGTCTCAAACCAATACAGTAACAGCTCGACATACGAGCGTTCCGAGACGCGAGAAATGTTGCTTTGAGACACGCGGATACATTTGAGATGCGAGTAACTTCCAGATGGTGGCGCTAAATGGCCGAGCGCTGCGAGTGCGCTTCGCTGGCTCGGTTCAGGTCTTCACCGCGCTCCGTACTCGTCGCCCGCGCGTCACCCGTCTTGCGTTTCCGTTATTTACGCGGGTTCGGCTGTATCTGTGAGTTTCCCTCAGTCCGGGAACGGATTCTGTCGGACCCTGTCCTGGACTATCAGAGACCCGGTCCTGCTGCCCCCGGCCCCTCTTACTTGATGATCTTGTTGCTGAAGCTTCTGGTGCAGCGCCACTGTCTGATGCAGGGCAGACAGAAAGTGTGACAGCAGGAGGACAGAATCCCAAACCTGCGCTCAGAGGGGTTCACCTTCTGCACCACGAGCTCCATGCAGATGGAACACACCTGGAAGAGAAGTTACCCGGCGCATCAGCACAGCCTCGGTTACCACGGCAACCGGACAACAGGCAAGCAACCCACCTTGTCTTGACTCAACTGAGCTGCAAATGCCTTCTCCATGTCAGCCTCAAACACCAGTAGACACATCTAGAGGCAGACGACTGTTGTCAGTCGTTGTTGTTTACATGTTTACCTTGTTTTCAGGCACACACACGTTAGCGAGCAAACCTTCTCGTGCGCTCGCCGCTGCTCAGGATCGTGGGGGTGGAGCACCTCCTTCCTACACACCTCACACATGTGGCCATGGAGATATGAACAGGTGTCTCCATAGTAACAGTGTCCTGCAGCTGCATAGGGACACAGCTGGGGAGGGTCCTGGTAGCCGCCGGGAACTGGGGTGGGGTGGGGGGGGGGCAGATTAAAGACAGGGTTGGACAGGCGACTCGTCTCCATTACCCAAGCAGCCAGAAACGGGAGCAACCTTGTTCCGGAGCAGAAGCATCCAGACCCGTCCTGATGGCGTCCACGTAGGACTGGGGAGCTGCAGCCATGACCTCTGACCCCAAACTGTCTGCTGAAACCCCGAACACCCGGTCTGCTGCTGAGAGGAGAAAATACAATCAAAGGGAAGAGAGAAAAGGGAAGGACAGAGAAGGCAAATGGAGACGATCGGTTTCCTCTCTGACAGGAAACACTGGAAGAACCTCTAATGGTGGCTGACTGTGCAGCAATTCGTTTTAGGGTCCATTAAAAACGGGGCCGCCTCCGGTGCTGGACGGGGAGACGGATTTAGGAGGAGCTCTTCGAGTTACGATCACTCTGAATAAGACTCCTTGTATTATGCTGATCAAAGGCGTTCTGGAGTTGACGCCGCTCCCATTTCCACTATTGAGTGGGAGGAGAGTTCATCTTTCCACACTCATCCCGGACGTATGTAAAGTGGGCCGTCGCGTCAGTCACCTCTATCTCTGAGGACCGGCATCTTCTTCACTCCGCCTGGGACCGAGGCCCCACCTCCAGCTCCTCCCACACCCATCTGATTCTCTGGAGCTGGAGCTGCCCCTCCTCCTCCTTCTGCGCCTCCTCCTGCTCCTCTGGTTGAAACTTTGATGTGGTCATATCTGTATGAGGAAAAAAAGAACAAAACCCAGATTTTTAACGAAAGGCAGATGCTTCCTCTCATGTGGGCGTCGCCTGCCCCGTGCGTTACCTGCAGCGCTCTCCGTAAGCACACGCCCCCCTCTGGTAGAACTTGCAGATGGTGGACGGTTTGCTGCTCGTCGGGTCGTGGGAGAACATACAGCGGCTGCCCTCCCTGCACACACCATGGAGGAAGTACCTAGAAGGAAACAGATGTCACACGTGCTGCACAGGAAGTTCAACCGCTCACTTCAAACTAAAACGCTGTCATGACCATGACACCCGCACCGACACGGGGAGAACATCCAAATAAAAGAAAGCATTTCGTAGGAAATCTAAGAATAAAACGAAGCCATGAATTTCTGGGATGGGATAAAAACCTCGCTTCAATCTTCAACATAATATTTTTAAGACTTTCTGCATTAACAGCGAATAAAATAAACTCCGGATTAGACTGGACATCAGGAAGACAGTTCGGGTGTCACACCGAGACGGGAGCCTCTCGTTGCAGTTTTGTTTATTTTTATGTTAAATCCATATTCCGGGCCCCGCGCAGCTGGGGGGGGGGGGGCCTCGGCGGGGGCGGCGCGCTGTTTCCTGCGACCCCTGAGGGACAAAACGAACCACAGGTCGGCTTGGACCGTATCGGGTTCTGCCTGGAATGTCTCCGTCCTGGGAATCAAAGACTCTCCCATTCCCAGTGACCTCTGGAGTCTTTTGAAGGACGTCTTAAAACGCTTCGCTATCTTTACAGGAACCCCTCAGACACCCCAAAGACAAAAAAAACAAATAAAAAAAAAACGCTTTTAAATCGGGATCGAACATCGCCGCAATTCCCCGGAACACAACAATTATTTTCCACGTGGCCGTAATAAACTAAATATTTAAATTGATCCAAATCAAGCTGTGACATCAAGAAAGGTTTGTGGACAAAGAGGAAGTCGGCGCGAGCGAACAGGTCGGCGGCTAAAAACATTAGCACGAGGCTAACACACCCGCCATATCTGTCCGAACGCGAGACAGAACGACAGATGGACGGACTGCGGACGCGTCCCAAACAGACAGACGCCCGACAGACGGGTACCCGACGGACAGACTCACCTGCAGGTCACCTGTTTGGTACTCATCTTCCTCACGGACCTTCAGCTACATCAGCTGCTTCTCAGTCCTGACGTCAGTGTCCCCGTCTTAGTCGTCCGACCGACGAGGAAGCCCCAACGCAAAGGTTCCGGTGACACCGCTCAGGTTATTGTTTGGTGTATTTGGAAATTTATTTCTTCATAGGTCGACTTAGTGTTGCGCTTATTCTGTTTTCATTGACGTTTAGATCAAGTAAAGCACAGTAAAATAAAAATTATACACCGATAAATTACGACATAAATCAGCTTCAGATTTTCGAGATTTGGGGCAAGGTAATGTTTACCTCTGTGTTCTCTGACCTCGTTTTTTATTTTTTGTACAAAATTAATTTTACGTTTAAACGTTAATAAATTATTGCCCCATCTTTACTTCAGAAATACTCCTGCCCCTCTGGATGGTCTTTCATACCCAATCACGTTTCCACCAGACGTTCTAACGTTACTGATTTTTGTTTTTTTGAAAGAAATTGTTGGGATAAAACTCTAAATGGACAAATACTTTAAAAAAAATTGATATTTTGCTTTTATGCTATTGTCAACTAATTATGGGATTTTAATGTTTCTATTTACCTTTCTACTCAACATTCCAATTTCTGTGGAAATGGGATTCCACACGGATCACCAGCATAAACGACATTATTACGTCACACGCCAATAACTACTGTTATGTGCTTTATTATAGTTTTAACAAGGAACGTGAATAACCATGAAATCACCTGAACCAACCGGAACACTGAGCGTCCATGGCTATGGCTATTTCCTGGAGTTGCTGTTTCAGTCTCGTCTTTGTGTCACTTCCAATTACACTAATCCCGCCAGAACATCTTAACTCCTCACACAGCAGAGAATCAGGCAGTAACAGGTGGCAGTGACACCTCCTCCTCCTCCTGCTGCTCCTCCTCCTCCTCCTGGTCCCGGTTCACCTCCCTCTGGTCGCGGTGAAGCAGGGTCTGACGGGTTAACGCACCCCGCAGCCTGGGCTGTCAGGCTGCCAGGTGGGAGGAAGAGGCCCCGAGGCTGCTGGGAGGAAGGCCGACAGAAACCACAAGAGGACTGGGAAGAATGGGAGCCGCTAATGGAAAGAAGGTGAGTCAAACTGGGCAAGGTGGTGCTGGATCCAGCTGGAGTTGTCAGAAAACACCTCCCACCCTATCAGCCCCTGATCAGATGAGGCTTTGAAGGGATGATTGAGGATTATTTGTATTATTTATTTTCAGATTCACTGACTGCAGGCAAGAAAATGTATTGGTTGAAATAAATGACAGCAGAAACCCTAGTGTGTACTGTAGTATACAGTTGTGTAACTGTACTATAGTATGCCTGTTGTCTATTGCAGCATGCTGGTTTGGGCAGGTGTGTTTATCTGATGTTAGCATCTTAACATCAGTTAATTATCGTTGAGCTCTCATCACTTGAAGTATTATTTACCGGTAAATGTTATTGATTCTGATTCTTCTGACTGAGCCCCAGGCATTCTGATCAGATAGTCTGAGGTTCGATCCCCAGACCCAACTTGCCCCTTTAGCGCTGTCCGGCTCTTCAAGGACGGGTTAAATGCACGGGACAATGTTAGCGGTATTGTAAGATGTAAAACTGTATATGACAAATAAGGCATCTTGTGCATGAATCCAATTTCAAATTCCATGTTTTAGTTCCAAAAACGCTATTTAAAAAAAAAAAAAGAGGTCAAATGAAATGATGACAAAAATATCTTAATTCTTTTAAAGTTTAACTGGACATATAATAATAATAATGCATTGGTTTCATTTGGCGCTTTTCAAGGCACCCAAAGATGCATATATACTGGTATGTAACAGTAGTATTTATGAAATACGTACACTTAAAACGTATTTTGCATGTGCCGTCTGCCTTTTATGTGAGCTTGTATCAGAACAAATCAAATCTAAACATTAGTTAGAGGCGAGTGGACGTGCTAAATGTTCCGGGAGGCACTGCACGCTAACATCAGCATGCTAAGATGTTTCGTGTGAGCCACAGGTATTCACATAATGATGTCACAGGCTCTGTGCTCTGCAGGTGTGCCACTCCTTGTAGAGGGCAAAGTACCAAAGACATGCCCTGAACTACAGTAAATTACATTCCAGGGTTCACCTCATCGGAATGTCAAACACACGTGAACAGAGAATGTTACATATTTGAGCTCTGGACCTTGACACGCCAGTCGGACACAGGGGTGTGCTTGTTGTCATGGCGATTAACAGTTGATATCGGGGTGGTGGGTGTGTCCGCAGGTGTCAGAGCGATGTGCCGTTTCCTCCTGGTAGAGTTTCAGCTGCCATTAGTGGAGCAGCAAAGAACCGAGTTCACAAACGATGGCTTTAGGAAGAGTTTCTGAACCCATTGAGTGATGTCACTACAGAATCCTGTCTGGTTTTAACGCATTGCTGTCACCACAGAATCCTGTCTGGTTTTAACGCATTGATGTAACTACAGAATCCTGTCTGGTTTTAACGCAGTGCTGTCACCACAGAATCCTGTCTGGTTTTAACGCATTGCTGTCACCACAGAATCCTGTCTGGTTTTAACGCAGTGATGTCACCACAGAATCCTATCTGGTTTTAACGCAGTGATGTCACTACAGAATCCTGTCTGGTTTTAACGCATTGCTGTCACCACAGAATCCTGTCTGGTTTTAACGCAGTGATGTCACTACATAATCCAAAATCAACACATTTATATATGCATTTTGCACAGAGATCCAATTCTGTTCAAATCAGTGTTTTGTGTTTGCAGCTCATATTGCCAGATATCTTACTGTGTGATTTACTGTTTCATCATTATCTGCTCATCCGTGAGATGCAACGTGCACTTAAGTTAACACTGTTCTCTTTATTTTGAAGGTCAGGCATAGATTCTTCATTTAGTATCTTATGACAAATGTGTTTAGAGGTCTGAGATCAGCGATCGGAGGTGAGGGATCAGTTGTTAGATGGCCTGGCATCTTGAGTGAGGTCGAAGGTGTGATATTGCCATGTGGCCAGCAGACGTCAGACTGTTCTCAGGTACTTTGGCTGATTCAACCTGATGACAGAGGGCTGCAGGTTGAGAACCATGTTTAAGAACTAGCAATAATCAGCTGTGGGATAGCAGCTTGCCTCTTTCATTTAGATCCTTATCAAAGCTGATGGCCACACCGTTGCTTCATATGTCCTGGGAGGGTTTCACTCTGACTCTAGGGTTTTGGCAACGCTAATCTTCACAGCTGCCAACTGCGAGGAAGACAAGAGTTTCAAAAAAATGTTTCAAACTGTTCCCTTAATTTGCTGGGACCGGTTCAACATTCTGGGGCCTGTTTACAGCAGATCAGCTGCAGTAAACATTCACAGTGAGACGCAGAGCGGAATCTGTTCTCAGATCAGCTGCAGTAAACATTTACAGTGAGACGCAGAGTGGAATCTGTTCTCAGATCAGCTGCAAGTAAACATTCACAGTGAGACGCAGAGCGGAATCTGTTCTCAGATCAGCTGCAGTAAACATTTACAGTGAGACGCAGAGTGGAATCTGTTCTCAGATCAGCTGCAAGTAAACATTCACAGTGAGACGCAGAGTGGAATCTGTTCTCAGATCAGCTGCAAGTAAACATTCACAGTGAGACGCAGAGTGGAATCTGTTCTCAGATCAGCTGCAAGTAAACATTCACAGTGAGACGCAGAGCGGAATCTGTTCTCAGATCAGCTGCAAGTAAACATTCACAGTGAGACGCAGAGCGGAATCTGTTCTCAGATCAGCTGCAGTTAGAGACAATACAGCCTTGTCGCTGTATTGAAACCTGATGATGGTGTCCTAGCAACCAATCCATTCAGAGAGGATGGCGTCCAACTGAAGCTGAGAAGAAAATGTTCTTTATTCCATTCAAGTTGATGGAACCCAGTGGTTCTTTATTGATTATTGTTGCACCGTGTTAACACATATTCCTGTGGAGTACTTGAAAACATAGTCACATTTAACAGCTGAGGTGATGATGATGATTTTTTGATATTTTGGTTGTCAGATTAAGACAAAAAAAAATAATAAATACAACTTAAACAAAACTAAATATACATTACAACCAAAAAAGGAATAGGCAGAAGCAATGCTTATTGAAGCCTATCCTACAATACAGACAATTAGATTGGCTTTACATATCAAATGATTATTTATACACACTTTTCATATTCATTAATTATTTCACACTTGAGACATGTTTTGAATTTTGATAACGAAATACACAACCCAACCTGCAGTCTGGGTTGTGAATGAAAAGAAAACGTCATTTTGAGCCCGTAGTCACGGCGACTGGACATCATTAGCAGTATGTATTTATCTAGGAGCTGATGATGTCATGCCTCTTATGTGTTGACTTTAACCAAGATTTCCGTCTCTGATTTCCAGAAGGCGTACAATATTGACCACGAGCCTTCTCAGAAGCAGCGCCGCATGAAGAATGGAAAAGCCTCAAACAACAAAGGTCAGTTTGTCCCTCTCGGGTTTCCGTCCAACCTGTAGAACAATGGCGTGCCGTGAGAGGCGCTCTGAGCTTTGGATGTCGTGGGAGCTCTGAACCAACAGCGGGTTTCCGACTGGTTTAACTGGTCAACTGGTTGTCTGTGTGAAGAGGGGATCAACTTCTGTGTCAGGGGGGGCAAAAATATACATTTTGTCATGTGGATAAACCTCAATGACATCAGAGGTGGACAGTTATGGAGTGAAAAACATGTGTCAGGGTGTTGTCATTAATTTAAGGCTTACCTCAACCTCCCAACCAGCAGGTGGCGCTCTGAGTGTCAGGTGTGATTGCATGTTTATAAAGATGACAGTAGAGATTCGCTTTATTCACACGCTAACGAAAAGGATTCCTGCTGGTTGAACACTCATCATCGCTCCGCCATCAGACCTGCAGACCTGGGAAAACACTGGAAGGAGGTCAGGGAGGTTCTTAAGGAGGAGCAACTGGGGGGAGGACCAGGAGGAGGGACACCGGGAGGATCATGTGACCATTGTTTTACTCTGGCCACGGTTCAGCGGAGGAGCTCTGCTGCTGCAGAGGCCATGAAGGTTCACACAGACTGAACCCCAGGAGGATCAGCAGGGCTGGATCCGATTGATCGGATTGATGGGATGGATGGGATTGATTGGAGAAGGAGCAGCCTCCAAGAGAGGATGGTTACGTCCGGTAAGAGGACAGACTTTAGCTCAGCTGATCAAATAATAGCAATATCTATGTCTATGTTACGGAAGGCTTGTCTGATAAGTTCAGCGGTGGATGAAGTACTTCTCCTTTTCTCTGAATATAAGTATTGTACTCAAGTAAAGTAAAGGTATTCTCCAGTTTCTGCTCTCTGAGCTCAATTTAGTTAAGTCTACAGAATTCATTGAGCATCGTCCGAACTTCAGAGCAGACCACTGTCGCTATGGTTACTCCTCAGCTCTGACAAACCAGCCTGTACTGGTCCACGATTAAAGGATGATGTCAGGATATTTGGAATTTGGTGCGGATCATTCAAGGGAACTCGGCTCGTTTTATTGATACCGAGCCAAATCACCACAAAAGTTCTGTCAACATGTTTACAGCCTAACCCTAACCCAACAAAGAGTTAAAAAAAACACTGCCAAGATGGGAACTCGTTCCTTCCTTTTCTTCTGCTTAGCTGCATCCAAGTCACGAGGGATTCTCAGCAGAGAAGCCAAAACTACCCTCTTCAGCAGGGGGGGGGGGCATCCTAACCAAATGCCCAAACCACCTCAGCTAAGTCCTGTTGATGTCGAGGAGCAGCGGCTCCACTCTGAGCTCCTCTATTTATAAGGCTGAGTCCAGAAACCCTGCAGAAGAAATCAGCCTCTTCACACTCGACATCAAAGCATCACAATGAGCCCACCAACCTGGGAAAACGCTATGCTACACGCTACACCAGCAAAGCTACAACTAGTTAGAGTATTAGATTTAATAGTGACCTCTTTATTCGTTTGTTGCATCGTTGCAGTTCCGAGAAACTCAATACTCAGATCTGCAACGTTGTTAGAGATAAAGTCTCTATCATTGAGGTTAAGGTGGAGAGATTAAAATGTTGGAAAAACTTCCATGAGACACAGGCTAATGGTTGTAAAGACGCACTTTCTGATGATTAGTATATATAATATATATATAATGTTACCATTACCGGGTGTATCATGCAGTCATGTTCCTTATCATATAATACACATATAATGTCGTGGCTATATTTCGGCTGTAAAATGCAGCTAACAGAAAAAATGATGCTGCACAGAAGAAGAATCCAAGATCCACAAAGACATGTGCAAAATGTAAAGTATTATTTAGTGTATTTTTAAACTATTCAGAAAAATCTAAAATATGATTGTAAACAAGGATTATTATTATAAACTCAGAGTTGACTACAATAACTCGTGTGTGTGTGTGTGTGTGTGTGTCTTTCTCTCCAACTACCCCTCCAATCAAAGAGCAGGTTCCACCCACTTCAAGTCTTGGCTCTGCTGGAGGTTTCTGCCTGTTAAAGACAGAGTTTCTTTTCTCTCTCACTACAGTTGCTCATGGGGAACAAACACTACCAATTAAAGGGCATTAAATCATTTATATGTCTAATCTTATGATTCTGTCTCGCATCCGCAGCCTCAGCCAACTTGCAGCAGTCTGACAACACCCATGGGAAACCGCCCCCCACGTCCAGCGACACCCCCCCACCAGACTACGTGGAGGGGGACAACGACAATGACCTCATCAAACCTAAACAGCTATTGAATCCAGTCAAGGCTTCCAAAAATCACCAAGAGCTTCACAGAGAGCTGATGAGCAGCTGTAAACGGTAAAACCGCCTCATTCTGTTCTGCCAAAGGAGGACAATGTGCGGACGTGGAGGCCGCCGGGAGTCGATCACGTGCGGCGTGAGTTTGTGTCGTCTATATTGTTGTGCGTGTGTGTGTGTGTTGGTCAGGGGCGGGACGGGCATGGAGACAAAGGCCGAGCTTCAGAGAGTGCTGGAGACGAGGAAGAGAGATCAGCTGATCAAACAGAAGAAAGAAGATGATGATGCACACAGGAAGGTCACGCCTCTGGAGGCGGAGCTTATCAAGAGACACCAGAAGTTGGACGAGGTGACATCCGGTTTTATACACAGCACCACACAGTAATACACACAGTACTACACAGTGAGGAGACACTGACACTACTGGTCCAAAGTATATGATGTACTCATGAAGGTGATAAAGGCATTCAACCCTTGATTGTTATTGTGTTGCGCAGGTTTGGTTGGATCCTATCTTTGAGCTCTAATACTAGGAATTGCAGTACTCCATCCTTGAAGTAACAAATATTTACATTCATATTTCTGCATTTTGTGAGACAATAAATGTTTTAATGAAAGCAGTCCTAAAAGTTTGTTTTACATGGGAGTCAATAGGACATATCCTGGACAAATATAGTAACTCCTACAGTACTATATATAGTTACTATATTGTGGGGGTGTATCCGGATAATATTACCATGTGGGACTATATACAGAGTGAACAATATTGATCCAAGTACAGAGCCTTGGGGAATTCTATAATTAACTTTCTGTCATTTGTAACTTTGACCAGTGCTGTCTCTGAGCTACGATGAGCTCAAAAGCTTGACCTCTCCAGCTACCAGTCCACACGTCACACTGTGGTCAACCATATTCACGTCATCATGTCCGTGACTGCTATGGGTGTCATGAGGAAGTCTGCCATCTTGCTAGATGTCGTCTGCATGCCATCGTCCTGTTCGCCTGAATGTTGTCACGGTTCTCTTTCAGTTGGAGAGGCAGCAGCAGAAGGAGAAGGAGGACAACCTACAAGCTCCAGAGTTCCTCAAGGTGAAGGAAAACCTGAGACGGACCTCAGTTACGATGAAAGATGAGAAGGAGGTGTAGATGGAGACAGGAGACAGACAGCAGGCGATCCAGGACAGGACAGTCTGAGGACATTGACAATGTGAGGACTCGTCCAGATGCTGCGAGCTGGACCGATCACGTCTATGATGATGGCTCAGAGACAGACCACACAGATTTGATTTCTCATCAGCGACAGCAGAGAAACAAACGTATAGCAATAACATTTTAAATGAAGATGACTTTGATAATATGGGACGGAAATGACGTTCATGAGCAGAAATCACATTTCTAAAAGATTTTTTTAGGATTCAAATAGCCACGTTTTATTTATTTTTTCCCTTTAACTTGTTAAAGATAAACATTCAGTAAAATAAATATTAGATGATGGTATTTATTACTAGAGTTGCTATCATAGTTGCTGAATGTGATTTAACAGCAGTGGAAGTTTTGCAGATTTGTATTGATGTAAATTACATGAACACATTTTAGAATTATTAAGTAATCAATCTGAGCTAATAAAGAACTGTTAGTGTGTAAATATAAGAGATATGATGTAATTTTACAGTTATGACCTTGATTATATTAAAGTGTAGCTGGAGCCTGAAATTGATCAGGTTTTATCATTAATAATCATACAATCATTGCGTATTCTCAGATTCCTCTACACCACAATTAATTCACAACCACTCCAATCCACACTATATAAATATAAGCGTCTACTTGCTGGAATGGCGAGAGATAAAGAGGATGTAATATTCCGAGAGGAAGCACAGTATAAGGCTCAGTTCCACTTGAAGAGAATTGGTGATAATAATTCAATCTTATAGGTTGTGAAAAACCAATTCTACCATAGATTCATTCGTTTGTCATTGTGCACACAGAATACACACACGCAAAACGAAATTACATTTAATAATAATAATAATACATTGATTTTATAGAACGCTTTTCAAGGTACCCAAAGACGCTTTACATTGTGCATTGTTTATTCACGCCATACTTGGTGGTGGTGAAGCTACTACTGTAGCCACAGCTGCCCTGGGGTAGATACAGCTGCCCCGGGGCAGACTGACAGGAGCGAGGCTGCCACTTTGCACCATCGGCCCTCCTGGCCACCACCGACATTCACTCGCTCACTACATTCACACAGACAATGTGGCTGAAGTGTCTTGCCCATGGGCACAACAACAGTGGACACATGTGCCGGAGCCGGGAATAGAACCGCCATCCTCTCGATCATAGGACGACCCACTCAACCACCTGCGCCCCATTTACAACAACGTAGATGTGTTAGGGTTTATGGTAAAATAGATTGTACAGAAAGATATCTCCTTTCATAATGTTTACCACAGAGTTTATGTTGGTGTTGATAGATTTCATAGTGCCTGAAGGTAATAAGAGATAATAATACCAGGATGCACCTGAAATATATGTGTAAAAATAAGTGTTTATTTTTATGACAATTAAATTTTTCCACATTTGTCCTATTATTTTGTGTTTTATTGTTATAGTCTCATTCAATCTCATTAATTTTCCGTGTAATTTTATTTTGATTGTTTTGGTTAGTCTTCGACGCGCCACCTGAACACGATGACGTCATCTACGACAGACTGCATTTCTCTTTTATTTTGAAAAGGCGACAGGAAGCCGTCCTACGTGGAGCGGGAAATTGACGCCGGTCCGGCGGACTGTGGCCTGACACCATCGGCTAGGTTCCTGGTGGGAACGGCATTGTTTACGGGAGGCGGTGACCCGAAAAAAGTGTGACCGTGACAAGTAGCGGCCGCACCGGAGACCGGGCCCTTTAACCCGCCTGGAGCACCGGTCTGGAAGCAGCAGCTGTTGGGGTCGATGTGATATCTGGGCGGGCGCGGCTGCTCCGGGCGTCCGGACACCGAGAGTCAGGTGAATCCAAGGCTAACCAACATTAGCTAACGCTGCTAATGGTTAATGACGGAAGCTGGAAGCTACCTCTAGCGGGGCTAGGGTGCGTGTCCGTGGGTGATAGTTTAGCATGACCCGAAATCCTTCTCCAACAGCATTTAACCTGTGTTTGAACAAGATATTACATTATTAATGGTCAAATAATACTAATAACTAATAATAATAAACTCATATCTGAATTTGCATGGTAAATAAACTGGTCACGGGCCATTAAAAACACACAATTACTCTCTTTTCGTGCTTAATTAAAGGTTTTAAGCCTCAGGTTCGTCACCGAAGGAACGAAGCGCAAGGTTTTTATTTAGGAAATAAACTATTAACACGCGTTATCGCTCCTTTCAAAGTGCAGCGGGAGAAATGGGCGTTGGCCTTTCCTGCCAACCCTTTGGTTTGGAGCACGACAGGAAGGAGTCAATAAAGTTCAATAACATGTTTGCTTTCATAATGTGTTGAAAATGAGATCAAAATAAACTCGATCCTGGATCATGCTGCTATTAATCAACACTAATGCACTATTTCCAAAGAGCCTCGACCCTGTGGGGGGGGCAGATTGTCCTCCGGGACGGGTGAGGGCAGGACTGGCCCGGTTAAAGTCCACATGGACTGATTGGTACTCGGTCTGGGAGCAGCAGTAAGTTATTGATCAGCCTGGGATAAGGGACCAGATGCTGACGGTCTGTCCTCTCTGTGCTCCGCAGCTCTATGTGTCCTCGCTGGCTCCTCCAGCTCCGCTGAGGGTCGTCATGTCGGCTGCTCAGACCCGGAAGGAGAGCAGCGAGGGGGGCTGGGGCTGCCTGGACTCCCTGGGTCTCACTCAGAAGGAGCTTGTCCTGGCTGAAGCCCTGCAAATGGAGTATGACGCCCTCTCCAGACTGAAACACGACAAGACCGGCACAGGTTCCAGTCAGGCTCCCGTTTCCAGAAATCCAAGCCAAGCCTGCTTGAAGACCCCTGAATCCGCCATCGAAAGCCCCAGACCCACCCCCAGCCAGCCCAGCACAGGAGGAAGCCTACTGGGAGGCCTCTCTGGGTCCGACCCCTCCCTGAACCAGCCTGGGAGGTCTCAGTCTCCACCCTCCATCGGGGCCCGGGTGGCCCCTCCTCAAGCGGGCTTCAAGAAAGAGTACCAGAACATCCTGGACAGTCCCAACATGTTCAGGGACCGCTCGGGCTCCAGCCTCCAAGGATCGGGCTCAGGGCTTCTTCCAATAGGCTTCCTCCCTCTCCCGGATGACACGCCCCCCGCCATCCCCCCAAGGCAACCGATCCCCCCGTCGTCGGGGTCGGAGAACCCCTTCCTGCCCCCCCGAGGGACCGCCGTGCCCCACAACGTGAATCTGTTTACGCCCGACGCGGACCAACCCAAGGTGACCTCGGAGGAGTTCGACTACGACAACGTCAACGAGTCGCTGCTCCGCCTCCAGCGGGGCCGCCAGTTTAACGGCGACCAACGCGGGAAGCCTGTCTCTCGGAGTAAGACCCTCCCCCCTCAGATTCCACCCAGAACGTACGCAGCTGTTCCGAAGAGCAGCAAGAACCACAGGAGGGTGTCGGCAGACCCGGTAAACATTTAGCTTAGTTCAAAATGCAGAACTGTAAAGTTTGATCAACGTGTTCTCGTTTATAAGGGAAATATGTCACGTTTGTTTACCTTAAACGGAAGCATTCGCGTGTGCGCTGCTTTATTTCGGGGACGGAACGCCCATCCTTCCTTCCTCGCCCCTGATTGGTTGTCTGCGTGTGACTGGCAGGTGTCCAGGACGAACGGCTTCGGATATGAACTCTTCCAGGTGTCTGAGGAGAGAGACGAAGAGGTGGCCGCTTTCTGTCACATGCTGGATGTGTGAGCACCCGACACACGCACGCACGCACACACACACACACGCACACACGCACACGCACGCACACACACACACACACGCACGCACACACACACACACACACACACGCACACACACGCACGCACACGCACGCACGCACGCACACACACACGCACACACACACACACACGCACGCACGCACACACACACACGCACACACACACACACACACACACACGCACACGCCGTGTAGTCCCGGAGCGTACCGCTGACTGGCACGCCATGTTTTCCCTCAGGTTACGTTCGTCGTTCCCCTTCAGTGACCGCCTGAGGAACACTGGCTTCGTTTGGTCGTCGTCGGTTGGGCAGGAGGAGCTTCATCAAGGACTGGGCGTCGGCTTGAAGGTCGTCATCATCAGCGAACACTTCAGAGACCCGCTCACCTTCACCTGCGATGGTAGGACACGCGACTGTAGCCCAAAGCAGAGCTTCAAAATAAAAGTACTTCATCTGTGTGTGTGTGTGTGTGTGCGTGCGTGTGTGTGTGCGTGCGTGTGCGCGTGCGTGTGTGTTCAGGCTCGTCCACGGTGGACCTCCTCATATACCAGACTCTTTGCTACGCTCAGGATGATCTGGACCACCTGGACGTGGATCAGTACCTGCTGAAGGTCTTCGGACTGGACGAGTTCCTGAACAGGTAAAACCACAGCTAGCGCTCTTCGTCATCGTCGTCATCATGACGGCCGTTTTTCTGCCTCTCTTCGTCGGCTTTCACAAAGCTTTATTGGCACGTGGAATATGCATCAACTTTTATAATGGGGTTTAGTCCACCATTTACTGGAGTCCACAAACGCAGAAGGAAACGGGTTTAGCGTGTGTCGTGCGTGTAGTTTGTGTCCGTCGACGTGATGACCTTTGACCCAAGGTGTCGTCTAGTGCCAGTAGCTGCAGTGGATAGAGAAGAGACTCTCTTTGGAGTCTGTCTTTCTGTGTCTCGGGCTCACTTCCTGTCGAGTTGATCGTATTTGCTCTCTCGGACCGAACCGCCTCTCCCTGTCTCTCTCTCAGCTCCCAGTCTCTGGCCGGCCTGGAAATCGTCCAACAGTGTCTGAAGTTTGACTGGGACGTGCGACTTGTTCTCACCAAGCGATGCGGCATCGGCACGGAGCTGGCCCGAACGGTCAGGGCGCGTCTCCTCGTCAGCTAGCAGTGCTAGCGTGTTCACGCTGCGGATGTGGAGTGGAGATTGAGCTGCTGCGGAGCAGGGGACGGCTTTAACCTTTAACCTTTGAATGGCAGGAGGAAGACGACGAGAAGCCGTCCACCATGAACCACAGCATCCTGCTTCAGGAACGTCCAATCAAGCAGACGGTCACCAGGTGAGGGGGCGGGGTTTACGTCTAATAGTGGCAGCAGTCGTGCGTGTTGGCGTTTACCGCTTTAAACTCTGTGTTTGGCCAGAGAGGCCCTGAGCCTGCTGTTGGACACGTTCCACACGGAAGCCGAGTCCTTCCTGCTGTCACAGGTAACGCATGCCACAGGTGGCTCCTCCCCTCTCTTCCTCTTTCTTCCTCCTCCGTGTTCTCCTTCTTCACCTACCTCCTCCGCTACCGTTTGTCCGTTCAGGTGGAGCTGCCTCACCACGTTGAGCGTCTCGTCCAATCGGTGAAGGCCCTCTGCAGCTCGCTAGCCGCCGTGGAGACCCCCGATGTGACCGCCGCCCTCAGCCAGCTCCCAGCATGCCCCTGTCGACTGCAGCCTAAGGTCCTGAAGGTGAGGCGCACGGACGCTAACGGATGGAGACACCTGAGGCTGGCCACCTCCGTCGTGTCTTTCATGATGCTGTCTGTTTTCCCAGGATGCTTCGGTGCTGGCGGTCAGAGAGAACAGAGGTATGCGCGACACGCCGGCCGCTGCATGATGACATCAGAGTGAGGTCAGAGCCGCCTCCTGATGTCATTCTATTATGACCAGTGAACGTGTTGTCGCCGCCTCGTCCGCAGAGAGGGTGGTGGAGAAATTGACGGCAGCCATCTTGGATCTGGTGGAGCTGTACTGCAGCACGTTCAACGCCAACTTCCACCCAACGCCGCAGAGTCAAAACTGCACGGCGCCGGTCCAGGAAGCTGGCCTCGTCACCAACGTCCTGTCCTTCACCGTCTACGCTGCTCACCGCGTCCCCGTCACCTGGGCCGCCAGGTACGCACATCCTCCGGATGTTACGCCTCCTCTGGGTCAACGACAACTCCATGCCTCCGCCCTGTTCTCCGATTGGTCAGTTACGAGGGGTTCTTCCTGTCCTGCTCTCTGACTCACGGAGGGGTGGAGCTCTGTGCACCGCAGCACACCAGCAAACAGTCCGTCAGCAAGTACCTGTTCCATCTGGTAGTGTGGGACCAGAGGTACGTACGCTGACCCCGTGATGACCTCACAGCCTCAAGTACAAGCTGCACACCAATCTCACTGCTGTGTGTGTGTGTGTGTGTGTGTGTGTGTGTAGGGTGTGTTTTCCTGTCCAGATCAACCAGTTACCCAGAGAGTCCCAGCTGATCGTCACGCTGCACGCCAGCTCTCTGCCGCCTCCCGGTGGGGCGGAGGAGAAGGGCAAGCAGCGCCGCAGCATCAAGGCTCTGGGCTGGGTCACTATGCCGCTCTTCAACTTCAGGCAGTGAGTCATGTGACCTCCTGACACGCACACACACACCGCCAAACAACTGAATGGTGTGTGTGTGTGTCCCTGCAGTGTCTTGACATGTGGCAGGAAGTTACTGGGTCTGTGGCCTTCAGCTCCAGGAAGTACTGGAAATATCAGGACCAGTTCACCCAACTTCAACCAACCAGACAGCGTCATCCTACAGGTGAGAGTGAGCATCGACCCCCCCCCCCCCCCCCCCACGTCTAGGACAGTGTCGGTACCTGTTTGTCTCACTCACCTGGGTGACGTCTCTCAGGTGGACTTTCCCACGTCTTCATTCGAGGTTCGGTTTACGACTCCTCCCCCGGCAGACTTCTGTCCTCGGTACGACTTCTCCAGGCTGGACGGCGTCAGTCAGATCCAGCTGCGAGATGTCCTGCACAAGAAGGCCGTCTTCTGGTCAGAGACACAAGCAAACACAGAGACCAATGATGGATGGATGGATGGATGGATGGATGGGTGGGTGGGTGGGTGGGTGGAGCTAAACAGATTTTGTTTCCCTTTCTCTCTCTCAGGTTGACGACGGAGGACAAGCGTCTCCTGTGGGAGAAGAAGTCTTTCTGTCAGTCAGAGAGTTCGGCTCTTCCTCTGGTCTTGGCCAGCGCCCCCTGCTGGCAGTGGACTTGTCTTCCTGACATCTACGCCCTGCTGAGACAGTGGGCGTGTCCCGGCCACCAGGATGCCCTGGGACTTCTCCACACCTCGTATGCCCACGCTCACCTGTCCGTCCGCCGCGCCGAGTGATGTCCCCGCCGCAGCCTGACGACTTCGCCGGATTGTGTTTCAGGTTCCCGGACCAGGAGCTGAGGAGGACGGCTGTCCAGTGGATGGACTCCATGGCGGACCCGGAACTGCTGGACTTCCTGCCACAACTCGTCCAGGTAACGGTAAAGGATTGTATTCTGTAGAGGTCGGAGGGAGCTCCATTGCAGTTGATTATTGATTATTGATCTCTGTGCATGGCAGGCGCTGAAGTACGAGTGTTACCTCGACAGCTCCCTGGTTCGTTTCCTCCTACGGCGAGCCATGGGGGACATTCGCATTGCGCACTACCTCTTCTGGTCAGCCGGACTTTACAGCTTCGTCAGTGAAAGAGCATCGTCTCGAATGCCCCCCCGTTGACCGTGTCCCTTTTCCACTGCTCTGATTGGCTCTCAGGCTGCTGAAGGACAACCTTCAGGACACTCAGTTCAGCGCTCGCTATCAGCACCTGCTGGCGGCGCTGCTGTGCTGCGTCGGCCGAGGCCTTCGAGAAGAGTTCGACCGGCAGTGCTGGCTTGTCTCCGTCCTCACCAAGGTCTCCCACAAAGTCCGGGACGCGCCGCCTTCCAGTCGACAGGTGGGAGGACAGAGACGTTCTTCAGGCGTCTTACTGTTGTTCTCCTTATTTTATTGATCGATGACTCTCTCAATCATTTTGTGATGATTACATAATTACTTTTTTCACCTGCATTCGGTCCTTTTCTTTGCACAAAGAACAGACTGTCCTCAGATCGTCTCTGGAGTCTCTCCACCAGTTCTTCTCAGTGAACAGCAGCTGCCGACTCCCGCTGAACCCCGCCCTCATCGTCAAAGGAGTCAACATCCAGGTAACGCGCTCACCTGTGCCTGTCCTCGCACTCTGAACCCGGTAGTTGCTCCTGTTAGCGCCCCCTATCGGTGTCTCCTTTCAGCGGCGCAGCCATGCCGCTAGCTGATGATGTCATCAGGACGTGAACGTGTGTTTCGTCCCTTCATTTTGTCCCTCTTCTCTCTCTTTTTATAGCTTTGTTCTTTCTTCAACTCCAACGCCGTTCCTCTGAAACTGTCCTTCCAGAACCTCGACCCCATAGGAGACAACATCAGCGTCATCTTCAAGGTGACGCTCCTCTCTGTCGTTGTCCCACCTGACGCCGGGCGCCTCTGTGACGTCTGTCCTGTGCCGATGTCCCCGCCCAGTCAGGAGACGACCTGCGGCAGGACATGCTGACTCTGCAGGTGATTCGGATCATGAACAAGATCTGGATCCAGGAGGGCCTGGACATGAGAATGGTCATCTTCAAATGCTTCTCTACTGGCAGAGGACGAGGTGTGTGTGTGTGTGTGGGGTGGGGGGGGGGGCAGGGGCAGGTGTTCTGTCACCGGTTCTGAGGTTTGTTGTCACCTGTTGGCAGGTATGGTGGAGATGATTCCCCACGCCGACACCCTAAGGAAGATCCAGGGGGAACACGGTGTCACCGGTTCCTTTAAGGACCGCCCGCTGGCCGACTGGCTGCAGAAGCACAACCCCGCCGACGAGCAGTACGACAAGGTACAAACGCCCGTCCACACGCGCACGCCGCTGTTTGCTGTCGCTGGAGTAATGACGTCGTCCGACCTGTGTCGAGGCGGTGGAGAACTTCATTTACTCGTGTGCCGGCTGCTGCGTGGCGACGTACGTCCTGGGGATATGCGACCGCCACAACGACAACATCATGCTGAAGACCAGCGGCCACATGTTCCACATCGACTTCGGGAAGTTCCTGGGACACGCGCAGATGTTTGGGAACATCAAGAGGTGAGAGGTCCTGGTGGCGGTTAACCCACGGGACGAGGAGTTTGCCCAAACGGGTTAGTTCAGCTGATTCCAGAGGAACCCCACCTGTGGAGCGGAGCGAGTCACGCCGTCGTTTATCTGATAAAAGCGGTGCGATTGGAG